>NC_081557.1:234928688-234987375 GCF_022355385.1 Mustela nigripes | reverse complement strand
ATGACCTGAGCCGAAGGCAGCTGCTTAACCAACTGAGCCACCCAGGCGTCCCTCCACTTTTTTTTTTTTTAAGATTTTATTTATTTATTTGAGAGAGAGAGAGAGAAAGATTTAAAGTTCTCAAAGTTCTCTGTGTGGTAATGGATGTTAACTTACTGTAATAATCATTTCCCGATACATAACCATTTTTTATACACCTTAAACAACTGATGTCAAGTATTTATCAATAAGAAAATGGACTTAATTAATGTATATTGTTTTAAGATGCTAAATTTGAGATGATATGTTATACAGCCATAAGAAAACGAAGCAAATCCCAATCATAATTTGAGCAAGCTTTAAAAATAGAACTTGACAAGCTTATTCTGAAATTTTATAGGGAGATGGAAAACATTAAGAGTAGTTGAAACAATCTTGGTAAAAAATGACAACATTGGAGGATCCACAGTACCTGACTATAAGATGTATTAGAAAGATAGGGGCGCCTGGGTGGCTCAGTGGGTTAAAGCCCCTGCCTTCAGCTCAGGTCATGATCCCAGAGTCCTGGGATCCAGCCCCACATCGGGCTCTCTGCTTGGCAGGGAGCCTGCTTCATCCTCTCTGCCTGCCTCTCTGCCTACTTGTGATCTCTACCTGTCAAATAAATAAATAAAATCTTTATATATAAAAAAAAAGATGTATTAGAGTAACCAAGACAGTGTAGTATTGAAATAGGGGACAAATACATTAATGGAAAAGAAAAGAGGGTCCAGAAATAGATCAACATTTAAAAACCTCATTGATTTTCAACAAAAAGCACCCAAGCAATTCAATGAAGAAAGAAAAGAATTTTCAATAAATGGTGCTGGAAGACTGGCTATCCACTTGGGGCAGGGGGGATCTCGGTCCTCATCTCACAGTGTAAACAAAGATAATTTCAAAATGGATCACAGACCTAGAGCTTCTAGAAGAAAATATACTAAAATATGCTTGGGCCTTGTTAGTAGGCAAATACTTTTTTAGACAGGATACAATAACCATAAAACTTAAAATTGTATAAATTATAATTCAACAAAATCTCACCAAAAGATACCATTAAGGAAAAGAATTGGGAAGCCACAGACAGAAAATATTTGTAAAATATATCTTCAGACCTCTATCTACAAAATACAAATAAGAGAAGTTTTACAACTCAATTAACAGAAAGACAACCCAGTAACAATGGGGAAAAACAGTCTTTCAGCAAAAGGCACTGGAATATGTACCTGGCAAAAGAATGTTGGATCCCAGACCACACACCATACTCAAAAATTAAATGGATCAAAGATGTAAATGAAGAGCAACAACTATAAAACTCTTAGCTAAGAGTCCAAATGTGAACAAAGGGGGGGGGGGGTGTGGGAAACCAGAGGGGAAAAAAAAACTGGATTTCATCAAAATAAAAATGCTTACGTCAAAGGATACTATCAAGAAAGTAAAAACTTCTTCCACAGAATGAGAGAAGAAATTTGCAAATCATGTATCTGATAAAATACTGGTATCTAGGTCTCTTAAGAATTCTTACAACTCAACTATAAAAAGACAAATTACCCAGTTAAAAAAAATGGGCAAAGGACTTGAATAGACTGTTCTCCAAAGAAGATACCCAAGTGGCCAACAAGCACCAACAATAAAAGATGCTCTGTATCCTTAGTCACCAGGAAAATGGAAATCAAAACCACAATGAGCTACCACTTCACACCTACTAGAATGATTATAAACAAAAAGATGTTGAGGCTGTGGGGAACTGAGGCTTCATATGCTGCTGATGGGAATGTAAGCGCTTGCGGGCGCTGTGGAAAGCAGGAGCACACGAGGAACAGCAAAAAAACCTAGCAGGGCTGCAGCACAGGGAGCAGACAGGGCGGCGGATGCTCCTTGTTTCTGCATGTGCGAGAAAAAGCCCCTGGAGGGTTTATGAAGGAACCTGGTAACACTGCAGGTAGACTGAGAGGACTTGCCCATGGACTGGGGTGACAGGGCTGAGGATGAGATGAGTCACAGATAATGACCGGGTTTCCACCCAGACCAGCGGCTTGAGCGGAGCTGCTCCTGACTGAGACGATGCCGATGGAGAGCAAACCGAGAGTTGCCTTTAACCAGGTTAGGGGAGATGCCATGGCCGGGACTCAGCTCCCTGCTTCTCTTTGAAGAGTCTCCCAGGTTTGGGCAGGGCTTTTGGCTTCCCAGGGATCCAGGACACCTCCCTGCCTCCCTCTGCAGTGTGTGTGGCTCTGAGTGAATTCCTGCCGATGGAATGCAAAGGGAAGGGAAGGGGTGTGGGCCCTTCTACGTGGCACAAATGAGACTTGGAAAGAAAAAGGGATTTTTCCAATCTGTGGATGCCAAAAGTTTTATGATATATTCTGAACTTTAAAAGACTCCACTGTTACTAGCTGGCTCTAGTTTTAATGGACTGATTAAAAAGAAGCCCTTAGGATTTGATAAAATACATTACAGTTGGAATCTATGATGCTGCACAGCCAAAAAGCCTTTGTCACCATGGAGACAGTGTGACCAGCATTTTTAAAGGACATCAACTGGTTTGTTGTCAGATTCTTCAAATCGGACAAGTTATACAATACACAAAAAGGAGCCAATACAAACTATAAATCCTGCCTACTCCGGATCCTCGCACCCTGGGAAAGGGAGCAGATGGTCTGGGACTCACCTGCACGGGCCGCTCACTGCTCCTCCTCTGTCCGCAGGAACTGGGTACAGTCGGAGATTTTTTTTAGTTGAGCAAAGTTTAATCTTTCAGAACACATAGGACATGTGTTTTCTGTGTTTAACATGCTGTTCAGGGAGGGAACGGCAGAGGAGATCAACATTCCTTTAGCTTTAGGTTATTCTAATGTGAAAAGCAATCCTGTCTACACTTCCTTGGTATATATTCATCACACAATTTAAGAACCAGGAATATTCAGTCTCATGCAAGATCCCCTTTAAGGATAATGTCCTCAAAGGTCACAGAAGCTTTGGGCCTTTAGAGATCTTTAGGAATATGAATAAGGAGACCTCAGAATAAAAGAGTGGTTGAATGAAAGGCCTATTTTGGGGTAAATCTGAGTGACTGAGTGAAATGATGCACACTTACATCTTAAATTCCGAGTACAGAGCAGGGAAGTCACAATGTGGACACACGGTCCAGTCATCCTTCAACATGTGTCGGCCCTGGAAACAGTACACTTAAGAGTAAAATTCATCATTTAAAAATTTCCTGCCATTATTCAATTATTATAATAAGTATATTAAAATTAAAAGCCAGACCTCTAAATTTGGTGAGCAATTGACTAAAAAGAGATAGGGGCAAACAGACAGAAGCCAGATTTCGTTTATCAATTCATGTATAAAGAATGGTCTTCAATTCTGTGATATCATTACCTAAATTTATGTCCCTTTAAAATAAATTTTATGTTAGTCTAGTGATTAACAAATAATCTGGTATTTAAAATCTTCTAACAGCGGGCACCCAGGTGGCTCAGTCCGTTGAGCGTCCAACTCGATTTTGGCTCAGCTCATGATCTCAGTGTGGGGGACTGAGCCCTGGGAACCCTGTGTCGGGCTTGTGCTCACCGTGGAGTCAGCTGTCCCTCTTCCTCTGCTCCTTCCCCCGCTTCCCCACATGTGCATATATACTTTCTCAAAAAAATCTTCAAAAGTTTTTCTACAAGGTCTTAATATTAAAACGAATAATAAAAGCCACCACTTATTCAGTATGCCAGGTAGAGCACTGAGGCTTCACATATATCCTGTTATCAGCCTGCGGTTTCTCTCTATAGGCAGGCGCTGTTCCGGTTGGACCTAGCAAGGTAAAGCAAATTGCAGAGGATCACAGAGCCAGTAGAGTGGCAGAAGGATTTAAGCCCAGGGACCATCTGATTGCCAAGTGTGCTTTTTACACATCAAGTATTCAAATGGACTATAAATACGTATATATAAAGTCATACGTATTACAAACTTACTGTTGCAATGCAATACGGGATGTTATTTTTACATCCAGGACAGAGCAGTTCACACTCGGGGAGAAGAAATTCACAGAATGGACACGGGGTTGTGGGCTCTTCTGTCTCGGAGGTATCGGGTCTCCTGTGAGAGAGGATCACGTAACATGCCTACTTCTGCACAGTCGGGGTCTGCGGCTGGAGAAGTTCCCATCAGCCTGCACTCCCGCTCAGGGTGGAGGGAGAGTAATTGAGGGGTTAAAGTGTCGCGTCATCCAGGCCACATGTGGGGGCTGGAGTTTGCAGCATAGTAAATAGCACAGAACATGGGTGGCTCGTGCTCTCTCCCCTCTTCCTGTGCCACGGATGCCACTGATGGGGTAAGCCCACTTCTTCCCCCCGTCTCTCCCCTTCGTGGACTGAAGTGGTCAAGGCTATCCAGGGCTGTGCCGCAGAAGTGCCCGTGGCCCTGGCAGTGTTCCCGCGCTCTCCAGTGTGGCACCCGGGAGCCACGTGAAACTTCCGAGCACTTGAAATCCGGATAGTGTGAGAAACTGAGTTTTAAATTTGATTTAATTTTATTTAAATTTAAATAGCCACACATGGCTAGCAGTTACCATATTCGACCCCCCAGCTGGAGAGGAGTCTCACGTGGGGAGAGAATGACTAGCATCTCTTCCGAGCTAGGGCCCAGGCCGCAGTGGCCCTGGACAGTCGGGATGAATGTGCTCTAACAACCCCCCCCCGCACTGCCCCCCAACTCTTCACGAGGAGGACACTTTTGTGCTCCTGATACAAAGCTGGAAGACTCAGGGTTCTCTCCTTGCTGCCACCAGGACACAGCAGGCCTGAACCATGACACTTTGTTTAAGAGTCAAGTAAATCCTGAGTTTTTCGAGCCATTGTTGGGTTTTCTGCTGCTGGTAGCTCAATACAGTCCTAATGGCCACCCCAGTCCATTTGCTCCCTGAGCCGCACCTGAGCAGCCAGAGTCTGAAAACTGCATCTGTGAGATGCGGTGAGACCGCGGAAGCAGCTGTCCCTGCCTACCTGACCATGGCCTCGATCTTCTTCTTGTATTTGGCGTCGATCTTGTTGCGGTACTCGGGCCGCATCAGCATGGCCGCGAAGCTGAAAGCAGAGTTCTTCAGGCCTGCTCGGTGACACTCAATCACTGTGGACGTCAGGATAGGCACAATGTCTGCAATACACACAGGAGGGTAGAAAGCTCAGTACTTCTGCTGTCCCGACTCTGTCCCCATTCAGGAGGACAACACAATCGCACCTCTTCAGTTTGCTCTTCCTGGCAAAGAACCAGGTAGGACCTGTTTCATGAGGCAAGGGGGCGCATCAGAATATCTTCCCTGTGATTATACTGTGTTTTGCCTTGGAGCACCCGGACCTGCACTCCCTTGAGGTCCCCTTTCACATGTATCCTCCCAAACCAGAGATGTGTTTCCGCATGTGACAGGACTGCCTGTGAATGGTCAGGGAGATTAGTAAGTTTAAGCACTGACCTCGGCATGTGTCTCTCTCTTCAGGACAGATACCAGAAGGTGGATTACTGGATCAAAGAACGTGACTTTTTAAAAAATGCTCTTAGCACAGATTGCCAAATTGCTTTCTAGAAAGGCCCTACCAGTGTCTGTTCCCTACTGCTCCCTTAGCCAGCATGGTATACAATTAATTGTGGAGCCGTTTTCATGTAACAAAAAAGAAGACAGGTACAGAGGAGGGGTTGGTGAATTCTGACCTGTGGACCAAATCAGGCCTTCTGTTTTTGTATGGCTCATGGGCTCAGAGTGGCCTTTATGTTTTTAAATGGTTGAAAAAAATCAAAAGAAAAATATTTTGTGACATGTGAAAATAATATGAGGTTCAAATGTCAGCATCCCAAGAAAGTAAAATTCTGTTGGAACACATCCATACTCATTCATTTCTGTACGGTTTATGTAAAAATAGTAGCTGTGACAGACATTATGGTCCATGAAGCCCCAGACAGTTGACACCTGTACCTTTGCGGAAAGACTTTGTTGACCCCCGACACAGAGTGTGAGGAAGTCTGTTAACTGAAGAATGTTAGAATGACATGTTGCTAGTGGGGCGCCTGGATGGCTCAGTGGGTTAAGCCGCTGCCTTCGGCTCAGGTCATGATCTCAGAGTCCTGGGATCGAGTCCCGCATCGGGCTCTCTGCTCAGCGGAGAGCCTGCTTCCCTCTCTCTCTCTGCCTGCCTCTCCATCTACTTGTGATTTCTCTCTGTCAAATAAATAAATAAAATCTTAAAAAAAAAAAAAAAAAGAATGAGGGGACCTTCTGTAGCGGCGGTGGCCTGGCTGAGAACAGGGTCAGACTTACTAGCTGAACAGTGCGGTCTTGGGCAAGTGCCCTTCACTTCTTTCCCCTCTGCTTGCTTCTCCAGTAAAACAGAGAAAACAACAGTGCCCACGGGTGTAGTTTTTTTTGTTTTTTAAATAGTTTGCATTTTAAAGATTTTATTTATTTGACAGAAATCACAAGTAGACGGAGAGGCAGGCAGAGAGAGAGAGAGGGAAGCAGGCTCCCTGCTGAGCAGAGAGCCCGATGTGGGACTCGATCCCAGGACCCTGAGATCATGACCTGAGCCGAAGGCAGCGGCTTAACCCACTGAGCCAGCCAGGCGTCCCCCCATTTCCAGATCAGAGTGGCTCACTGTACCTGAACTCTTTGCACAAACAGTGTGGTTTACGCTGAACATTTGCTTTCTGGGAATCTGACAGCGCCCGGTACAAGCCCTGGGCCCTGAGCCTCTCATGAGCGCATCTGGTAGACACACTTTACATGTGTTGTCACACACCTCACTGCTGGAGGAGTGTGTCCCATGTTTACTCTGCTGGAGGGGACTCGGAAACATGCACCTGGTTCTCACCCACACCTCGCCCCGTGCATGTGCCTTTTGCATTTGCTGCTCCGGGTTTGTATTCTGCTGTAATGTTAGCCTCCGGCACGACTGTGGGTTGCATTGTGTGAGTCCTAGTGAACTTGGGGGTGGTCTTGGGGTCCCATTAGACTACTTGCTGGGGTGGGTGTGAGGAATAAATGAGTTAATCTGTGTAGAGAACAGTGGCTGGAGGGGTTAGTGACTGTCAATCTTACAGTGCCACACTGAGGTCCACACGTGGGGGACAGGTCCTTCTCAACAGTACGTACGTGATGGGAATTTGCTGATGTTGTTGGCCACCCGGATAAGCATACGTGCCCCTTTCATATGATCGCCACTTTTCACGTGAATCTGAAATAAATGACGTATGTTGCTCTTAAGAGATTTTAATTAACCCTAATTCATGCTTTATTCCCCCACATAATTAACTCCTTCATTATGATGCTGAACGAGCTGTCCCATGATCCTCGCAGCCCTACTTGGCTTAAGGCACTTGGGAGTTCTTCTCTGTTTCTCCTTCCAGCAGCGCCGCCTGACCCTGTGGCCTCACCGACCTTACCCCCCTCTACGCTCTGCTTTTTACTTTGCCCCAGACCACGTGGCATGAGTTCAAATCCCTGATCCAGCTCGTACAGGCCATTTTCAGAGCGCTAATAATGCCAACTTTGCCAAGCTGTTGTGAGACCTGAAAGCCAAGTCTTTCAGGCAGAAAGAGAGGATGAGCTGTTAAAGGAAGAGGGCAAGGGGGCAGCGGCGGCCGGAAGGCCTGAGATTGGGGGAGTACTGAGAATGAGGGGGGCCTTGACGCATAGGATGAGAGGAGGCTTGGAGAGCCAACAGGGCCGAGGCATGATGTCGCCGTATCACACAGCGAGATGGGGCAGCCCCCAGAGGTGGGAGAGGGCGGGGGGGGGGGGGGGGTTGTGGGCTCGGGGTGGGGGTGGAGAGAAGTAGAGCCATAGGAGGCAGAACTGGTTGGTATTTGGTGAGAACGTGCAGCGTGAGCGGAGAGTAACTCCCAGGCATCAGGTCCAAGCAACGGCTGATGGCGTCACTTCCTGAGCACGGCTACCCGGTAAATACCAGAAGGGGGAGGGACTCCCTTGCTGCTTGTCCTCTGCTGACTCCCTGGGCCTCAGACAGCCCAGCTCCATCATGAAGACACCAAGGTCCCGGGCTGTCCCTCAGCCCAAATCCCTGCCCCCGCTCTGGGAGGAAGCACCCACCAAAGCTGTCTTGAGAGCCCCTGAAGCGCGGCTGACTTTCTTCAGTCTTTGGCTCAAAGATGCCTGGGACATTTTTACGTCAATGTATTCTGACTGGAAAAGGTTTCACAGTTTCCCTTTTGACACCATGAGCAGTTAAAAATCGTGAGAAAGGGTGGTGCTTGCGTAAGAGTCGAGAACCACAGCAAATGGGGAAGAGTCCCGCGGTGCCCTTCAGTGGGAGGGGAAGAGGGTGCCCGGTCAGTCCTCGGCCAGGGATGGGCCGGCTCTCGGGGCCAGATGAAAAGAAAAAGGCTTGAGCACCATCCCTGTGCCTTAGGGTGGTAGAAAGCCCTGGTCCCGGAGGGCTGTGTGTAGGATTCCCTGACTTCCACCCCCAAAAGCGCCTTTCTGCTGGATTCTGTGCCCACAACACATGGCACCACCACTCACGTCTGCAGATGAGAGAGCCCACCCTTCTCCCTTTCCACTCCTTTCCACATGAGAGAAGGGATCCTTCCGCTGCTCTGAGGAGAAATGTACTCTCCAGGGCTACAAGCCAGAATTCTCATTTTTTTCCTTACCATCAGTGTTACAGAACTGTGTGGCCGAATATGGTAGCCACTAGCCATATATGGCTATTTAAATTTTAAAATTAAAATTATATAAAATAAAAAAATGTAGTTTCTCATTTGCACCAGCAGTATTTCCGGTCTCCATAGCCAGGATGCTGGCTACCATATGGGGAAGCCCAGACATTGGCACCTACGACACTGTAGAAAGTTCTGGACAGCACTGGTAGAGATCATAATTAGGATCTTAGTCATTCATAACACGCCTCCTCTATCCTAGGTACCGTCAAGATTAAGATCTTGGGGACTGGACTGGAAACCAAATTGGCATTAATATGGGAAGATGTACTTTGATATAATGAAAATTTAGAAAAACATGTGAGTTGGATTCTGTCTGTATCTTTATAGAGATATGTGTATAAATATATTACAAAATTCACATCAATTTACACATAACTTTTATGTAAATTACAATACAAGTATTTGAGGTTTGAATGCTATAGTTTGTTTTTATTAAGATTTACTAATTGAGGGGTGCCTGGATGGCTCAGTAGGTTAAAGCCTCTGACTTTGGCTCAGGTCATGATCTCAGGGTCCTGGGATCGAGTCCCACATCTGGCTCCCTGCTCAGCGGGGAGCCTGCTTCTCCCTCTCCCTCTCTCGCTGTCTCTCCCTCTATCAAATAAAAAAGGTCTTCAAAGAAAAATTACTAATTGAAAAGACAGAATACACAACTGGACATAAATATAATCTTAATGTGGTAAGAAAAAATAGTGCATACGTGTATTTACCAAGTATAGAGGATATACACAGCGCAAAGTTAATAGCTGTTCTATCTGGTGATGGACTTAAAGGGTCAGTTACTTTTTCATTACACTTTTCTACATTCTCTAAATTTTCTCCATGAATATGTACCATTTTTATACTCAGATAGAAACTAAATAGTATTAAAAACTGTAGAATTGTATAAAATCTACCATGTTAGAATTAATAAACTAGTAAACTTTGGTTAGATGAAAATGTCTTAAGTAAATTTTTCTTGACCAGGTAATCCATTTATATGCTTCAAAATCAAGACAAGGTAGAAATACATCCACAGAGAAACCTGCTTTCCCTCTCGTCCCCTCAATGGAGATGGCTGTCACGTCGCCTCTGCCCCATGTCGTGCTCCCGTTAGCAAACTACTTTGGCTAGCGAGACTTTGAGTCTATTTCTAATTTTATTTGCAACAAATATATATTCATTCTTATTCTTAACCCTTTTGCACCCAACGGGTAGCAGACTGTATAATTATCCTGTATGTTGCTGTTTTCCACTTAACAACAGAGATCTAGAAACTCACTCTAATCCAACGGAGAGGTGCCCATAAGAAATCCCTTCAGGTGATAACCTCCCTTGGCAGATTATGTCCCAAGTCCCTCAAAGGGTCTCACCTTCACTAGGATGTAGCTGTGCAGGATCATGAGGTTGGTGGCCATCTCAGAGGGAATTTTGATCTTCTGGGATTTGAGTTCTGCATACATGCTAAAGAGAACGTCGTGTGCATTCCGATAGTTTCCTAGAAAAAAAGGTGGCAAAATGACATTATTGCAAAGGATGAAATCTGAGGCCTTTCTGTGGGCCCTCATTTTATTTTATTCTTTTAAAGGTTTTATATAAATTCCAGTTAGCGAACACAGAGCGTAATATTTGTTTCAGGTATACAATACAGGGACTCAGTACTCCATACATCACCTGGTGTTCCTCACAACGTGCGTGGCCCTTGTTTTGTAAGAAGATTTTGTTATTAGCAATATCCTCATAATTTCTTATATAAAGGAGCATAGTTGTTCTTCCTGCAGTAACTCTTGGTACGAATGTCCAGCTGGTCCCTCAGAGAGAAAATGGTGTCCGCCGACACATCTCCCTCTTCCTAAGGAAACCATCCGCCCCCAAAGCCAATGGGTCATCAAGTTTGGGGTCAGCCTTCTAAGTCTCCCAAATCCAGCCTGGCCCCAGGCCCATTAAATGCTTCTCACCATCTCTCCATCTCTCTGCAGCAGCATCGGTATTCCTCTCTGTTCTGCCTCCACTCTGACGTCAGAGTGTTCTTGGAAAGACCTGGAGTTCACACTCCAACATAAAAACCCTCCAAGGGCCTTAGGGATTGACGGCCAATTCCTGAGCCAAGGACCTGAACCCTTCAGGATCTGCCTCCGCCTACCATCCTAACCCGACTTCGCCCTCCCCCTCCCCCGCGCCATAGTCGGTGCTCCTGTGTCCCCTGCTGCCGTCCCCCCTGCACACCCTTCCCCCCATCATCTCCGGCCAGCTCAGCCTGTCGATGCTCAGCTGAAACTTCTGTTGTCTTCTCTCATCTCCATCCTCCAACTCCCCATGTCCCCCACCCTCAGGATGAGGGGGATCCCTGTCCCCATGCCCTTCTAATGGGTTTCCTTCCCACTCTGGTACTTCTTGGCCTGCACAACAGCTCTGAATCTGCTGTCTCCCCCACCAAGTCAGGACTCTCTAAGGGTGGAACCATGGCTCAGTCTCCCGAGTCCTGAGCCCCCGCCATGTACCCTGCAGCAGGTGTTAGATCAGTAATAACTGACTTAACTCCATATTTTCCAAAATCGTGTTCTGTATTTATGAACATCTAAAAGAATCAGCCTGTGAAAACTAGGGAAGATGTCAGACTAATTCTCTTCGTCAATAATGTTTCGAGAGCATGTAAGTGAGAGAATGGAACTATCCTAAAGGTTCTTTTTTTTTTTTTTTTAAAGATTTATTTCTTCATTTATTTGACAGAGATCACAAGTAGGCAAAGAGGCAAGCAGAGGGAGAGGGAGAAGCAGGCTCCCCGCTGAGCAGAGAGACCAATGCGGGGCTCGATCCCAGGACACTGGGATCATGACCTGACCTGAAGGCAGAGGCTTTAACCCACCGAGCCACCCAGGCGCCCCGTGTCCTGGAGGTTCTATCAACGGTCCCTGCATGCTATTCCGAACGAGATCAATCCTAACTTTAGCTACATCATCTCCCATCTTCTAGTATCTTTCCTGTTGTGCAAGCCAAACACATGGGACGGAAGGAAAGTGCAGCACAGTGTAGGGGAGGGGCTGCGGGCCAGCGAGGGCGGGGAGGTCCGTCCAGGACCAGGAGCTGCGAGGCCATGAAGGGGAGAGGACGTAGCGTGGTCAACAGAAGGCGTCAGCGGAGGTACTCCGCGATGGGGCACTGTCTCACTTCCCTCGGACCCAGAAACGGTCCTTTCCCTAGTCTTCCGGCTTCAGAGCAAACCCAGATTAGAAAAGGGCTACTATTTCCTGTGCAGCAAAGGGGCTGGAGCTTGATTCCACTCCTTGAATCTGGAAAAACACGAAGCCCGGACCTACCCGCAGACTGCTCTTCTCTGGCGATGATGATGGCGGTGCGAGCGGCTTCCCGGTACTGCTTCAAGGCCATGTACAAGCGGAACAGGTACTTGGCATCCTAATACGCAAACCGTTACAGAAACGTCACTGTCTTCACTAGTGAACGGGAGAAACACCTACAGTTTTGCATTTCTGTTGGAATCCACTTTGGATAGTCTTTTTAAAAAAATCCATTGAATAAAGAATTTATTTATCCAGTATTTATTCATAGTTTAATATGCACCAGGTCGTATTTTCAGTACTTGAGAACTATTAATGTGTTTAAAACCTCATGCCCTCCCTGGGAGAAAAGCACGGCTATATGCTAATTGCACTGATGAGAAACGAACCCAAGAGGGCCTTTCCAGAGCTGGGATCAAGCCGCAGTGATGGGGCCTCAGAGTCTGTGTTCCTAACCCTCTAACCCCAGAGTTATCTCCTGTGTGCTTGGAATCCAAATGTGTTCTCATACGATGTACCAACTTCATAAAATTTCAAAAACTGCTATACCCATATCAATTTCACTGGTCCACAAAAAACTCTGGCCTTTGACTATTTCTTATTCTCATTCTCTTCACCTCCAGACAATCTCCTACGCTGGTTTCCTGGTTATTAGAATAAGTGGACATCAGGTGAGCAGGCTAGTAAGAGTTGAAGAGTTTAACCTTTGGTAGGTTAACTTACTCTCCCCTGGGTCTCCGTGTCTCTATCTGTGAAACACTGGAAATGGACTTGGGGATCATGTTTGCTCTATAATCCTCTCCGGCTAGGACATTCTGGCACCTTCTCTCCAAATCAGTAATTTGACTTCCTTCATAAGAAAATCACCTCAAACATCAAAGCAAAAGGGAAGAAAAGCTCAAGGGTATTCTCAAAGGAGACCATCTTCATCAGGACTGAAAGAAGACTGATGTCTGCATGAACTCCCAAGTCACATACTTTGAAAATATTTTCTTAATAATTTATTTCTCCTTTATATTTACAGTGAGTTACTTTCATGCTAAATATGATCGCTATTCATTCCCATATCTTTTGAAATATGAGCAAAGTATATGATTTTTAGGGATTAATGCTAACTCATAGTTCTAATAATATTTTTCATAGTTCCCAGAACAAATACAACCTTTAACCTTTGAGGAAAACTGTGGGTGGTAAAAACTGTTATCTTGAGGGGGAGGGCTGCGTCTATTGCACAGGTGGCCGTGCCAATTTCAAAGAATGAATATATCCAATAGCTTCTAAAATGCACGGTCTGTCTAGCAGACCTCAAGCTGTATTCAGACAGAAAATTCAATAAGCCATAGTAGGTAAAAACAGGGCAGAATAAAGTCAGATCATAACTAAACTCCATAAAATCCAAATGGCATTTCTGGTACCTTCGGCATGCCGTCACTCTCTCCCATCAGGTGGTCTATCAGCTGGCTGGTCAGAAGTTCATCTTTGGCCTGACCAACCTGTTTAGGAAGAGAAAGAAACCATAAAGAAACCATAATTCGGCATCTTAAAACTAGAAAGGAAGGGGAACTCGGGGGAGACAAATAATCTTGGGCTAAGGAAATGGAATAAAAAACAATTGTAAAAATACCTGAAGTCAAGTGCCTGACAGGATATAAATTCAGGATCTTATTTCGTTTATAGTCTCCAATAATAAAAGTCTATCCTTCGAAGCTATAGCTTCTCTAAGTTGCTATATTAAAAGGCCATTTTTTTTTTTTCACACACAAAATACACTTCTTCAATGTTTCGGTAAAAACTTCCTTAAGGTAAGTGACTATGACATCTAGATAATAGGGTCTTGAGCATAGGAACTGGGCCTTCTGCAAGAGCATAGCATCAAGCACTGCATCTCCAGCAGTCCCCAAGGAAATGCACCTGTCCGTGGCCAACTGAAGTCTAAAAGCAGGAAAAGTATGGCCACTGGGGCCCAGAAGAGGGCAGGCGGCTGGAAGCGTGGGTGGAGTTTGGGAGAGGATGCTGGCCTGGAGACCTAGGTCTGAGAGTCACCTGCATGAAGGTCAGAGTTCAATCCCTCATGAGTTGTGTGGTGTTGATCAGGAAAAATTATGGACCACAGGAAATGTATTAGGTTTAGATAGGAGGAATAATTAATTATTGACAAGAATAGGAGGCTTCAGAGTCTTGTGTCCAGAAAAAAAGGGGTGAGCCAAGAAACAACAGGAGCTCCAGAGCAACCCTAGCTTGCTACTCCTCAGGGGAAAGGATTAAGAGAAGTTAGAAAGTTCCTTGTAGACAAGGGATTGTAGCGAACCTGTGGAGGGGAGAGGCTCTTTTGGCTGCAGAATTTCTACACACTTGTGTGTCAGTGCAAGAAAGCTAAGCTTTTATAGATCTGTTGCCTCTGCTTTCACGCCTGCTGTAAGGAAGGGATGCTGTAAGGAAGAGAAATCCTGTACAGTTCCTCATCTCGATGGCTTTGGCGGATGGCTCTGGTGGATGGTGAATGAGCCAGTACAGAGACATGGTTAAAGCAAGGGCTCTGGAGTCGGCCTGCCTGAGGTCAAAAGATCACCGGTGTGATCTTCAGCAGGTGACTCTTGGGACCTCCACGAGGATAAAAATAATACCTGACTCACAGCACTGTTTTAAGGATTAAAGAAGTTAATACTCTTAAAGGGCTTGGACTGGTCCTAAGCAGGCGGTGTTGCCAGGTACAGCAAGTGAAAATAAGGGCACATGGTTAAACTTGAATTTCAGAGCATTGAGCACACCCAAAATGGTAAGATAAATGGAAAGGAGAGGCAGTAAGGAACAGATGTGGCCACTCGGAATTAAAATTAAAAGGAGGACGGAGACAGAATGCTGAGGAACACATACATTTAAGGAGCAAAGGAGTCAGTGGAGGAGGTTGAGAGGGGACTATCTGAGAAGTAATGGGAGAAGCAGTGTTCTAAGGGAGTAACAATTTCAAGAAAGGTGTAGTATAATAGCATACAATGCTGCCATAACATGGAATAAAGACTGAGAAGAAACTCATGTATTTAGCAAGTAAGAGATTGGTGGAGACCTCATAGAGAAGGTTTACAGAGAGGTGAAGCCAGAAGCTCACTGCAAAGAGGCAGGAAGGCCCCCAACCCAGCTACCGGACCTATCTTTCTCATCCATCTCATGGGTTTACGCAGGTAATGGTTCCCAACTAGGGCTCTTCTACACACACATCAACACACATACACCAAGAATGTATTTCAGAAACGTCACGGGTAGAGGATGGGGGTGGGGTGGGGTAGGGATGGGTGAAGTATGAATATTTTAAAGATATTCTCAATTATGGGGTCAGCAGGTAAGAGTGCACAGATTATAAGAAAATTCAAGTCAGGGGAGGGGGTCTCAGGGTGGAAAGGAATGGAGGATTGGAAGGGAATTTATACCATCTATATAATGCATTCACTGAGCTGGGAACCAACGTGTGTTCAGTCAGCAAATATTTACTGAGTGCCCATGATGTGCTAAATACTCTATGAAGAAATGGGTCCTTGCACTTGAGGACTATTAATCTGAAGGAGAAATGTAATGGTAGGTGATGTTCAAACCACTTTTGTCTGATATTGATTCCTTTGACTTTTCTGAGAAATGCTCCCACTTCCATTTCAACCGTGGGTTCTAGTGGGACTTTGGTGCCTCAGAGGACCCCCTTCTTCATGACCATATAAATGGGAATGTCAAGGGGTGGGAATTTAACCCAGTTTGCCAAAGCAAGATATTCCATCCCTGTGGCCACTAGTTGCTTAATCTTGGAATGGCCATCTGAACTAACCAAATCAGAGCCTTTCTGGATTTATGAATTTGGGGCCAGAATCCCAGTCCATCTTTGGTAGGAAAGGCAGGATATGTATTCTGGAGAGCTGCTGGAAGTCTTGAGTCCAGCTTTCTGGAGGAAGTAGGTGTTGGAAAAGGTTGTGGATATGCAGAGAAAACCAGAGAATGTAACTATTTTTATAATTAAAAATGCAGATGTATAGTGTAAATGTAGATGGCTAGAGAATAATTTCCATTCTCTAATAATTCTACCGCAGCTTCAAATTCAGATACTTTTAGAAAATACTAATTTTTATGTCACAATAAAAAGTGCCAACATTTATACTGAAAAGGCTTAGAAACAGAATATTCCTAGCACCCAAATTATGGTCTCTAAAACTATTCCTCATTGAAAGGAATCAGAACTCCCTAGAGAAATGCTTGGTTCCAGGTCTGGGGCAAGAAATGGTACCTGGCCACAGCAATTAGGCAAGAAAAAGAAAGAAAAGGCATCCAAGTTGGAAAGGAAGAAGTTAAAGTGTTACTGTTTGCAGATGACATGATACCATAAATAGAAAACCCTAAAAAATCCACCAAGAAACCATTAGAACTAATAAATAAATGTTGTAGGATATATAATCAATATGCAAAAATTTCTTGCATTTCTATACATTATTAATGAAATATAAGAAAGAGAAATTAAGAAAATAATTCCACTTACAACCACATCAAAAAAAATAAAATACCTAGCAACAAATTTAACCAAGCAGGTGAAAGACCTGTATACTGAAACCATAAGACACTGATGACAGAAATTAAAGAAGACAGATAAATGGAAAGATATTCCATGCTCATGGCTTAGAAGAATATTGTTAAAAATTTCCCTATTAGGGCACCTGGGTGGCTCAGTGGGTTAAAGCCTCTGCCTTTGGGGTCCTGGGATTGAGCCCCACATTAGGCTCTCTGCTCAGCAGGGAGCCTGCTTCCTCCTCTCTCTCTGCCTGCCTCTCTGACTACTTGTGATCTGTCTCTGTCAAGTATATAAATAAAATCTTAAAAATAAAATGTCCCTATTGCCCAAAGCAATCTAATACTCAGTGTGATACCTATCAAAATTCCTATGGCATACTTCACAAAACTAGAATAATTCTAAAAATTTGTATGGAACCACAAAAGATCCCAAATAGCGAAAGCAATGTTGAGAAAGAAGGAGGCTGCATGCAGGAATCGTGCTCCCTGATTTCAAATTGTATGAAAAACTACAGTAATAAAAACAGTATGGTATTAGTAAAAAACAGACACACAGATTAAAGGAACAGAGTGGAGAGCCCAGAAATAAACCCACACGTATAGGGATGATTAACCTGTGACAAAGGAGCCAAAAACATACGATGAAGAAAGAACAGTCTTTTTAATAAAAACGTTGGGAGGAGCACCTGTGTAGGTCAGTTGGTTAAGCATTTGACTCTTGATTTTAGCTCAGATCATGATCTCAGGGTCAGGAGATCCATGCTGAGCGTGGAGCCTGCTTGAGATTCTGTCTCTCCCTCTCCCACTGCCCACTGCGTGCTTGTGCTCTCTCTTTAAAAAAAAAATTTAAAAATAAAAAATAATAAATCATAAAATAAAAGCAAACAAGACAGGTGCACCTGCTGCTTCCCTCCCCCCTCCTGCCACAAAGTTGGGAAAACTGGAAAGCCATATTGAAAAGAAAGAAACTAGATCACTTTCATACACCATACACAAAAGCTAACTCAAAATGTACTAAAGAATTGAATGCAAGACCTGAAACCATAAAATTCCTAAAAGAAAACAGAGAGGGGTAAGCTCCTTGACATCAGTCTCAGTGATGTCTTTATAGATCTGACTCCAAAGACAAGGCAAACAAAAGTAAAAGTAAACAAATGGTATTGCATCAAACTAAAAGGTTGCATAGCAGAGGAAACCATTACTAAAAGGAAAAAGAAACCTGCTGAACGGGAGAAGATATTTGCAAATTCTATATCCAATATGGGGTTAATTTCCAAAATATATATAAAAAATCCATACAACTCAACAACCAACCAACCTGATTAAAAAATGGGCAGAGGATCTTAATAGATATTTCTCCAAAGAAGACATACAAATTACCAACAGGCACTGGAAAAATACTGCACATCACTAATTATTAGGAAAATGCAAATCAAAACCACAGTGAGATATCCTACCACCTGTCAGAATGGTTATTATCAAAAAGACAAGAAATAACAAGTGTTGGAGAAGATGTGGAGAAAAGGGAACCCTGGTAGACTGTTGGTGGGATTTTAAACTGGTGTAGTCACTATGGAAAACAGTATGTAGATTCCACAAAAAATTAAGTATAGAACTACCATATGCCCCAGCCATTCTACCTATCAGTATTTATCCAAAGAATACAAAAACACTAATCCAAAAAAAGGAAATGTGCCCTTATGTTCATTGCAGCATTTACAATAGCCAAGGTATGAAAACAAGTGCCCAGCAATAGGATGAATGAAGATTTGGTCTACACACACACACACACAGGAATATATGCTAAGTGAAATAGTTCAAGAAAGAAAGATACCACATGATTTCACTCATATGTGGAATCTAAAACAAAATAAAACCCAAACAAATTATAATTCACTCATAATTCATATCTTGGATACACACACACACACACAGGCTATATCGTATTATGATTAAAAACGAGAACACCTCTGGAGGTCACCTTTGGAGGATGCTAGGAAACCACCTCATTATTCTCAAAACTAGTAAACAAAGGGAAAAAAATCAAGTATTTATTCTCCTTTTCTTTTATCTTAGTGTACCGAAACAGCTGATGTGGAATTCAGGAGGAATGACAATCAAATATCATCATTTTGCAACCCCTAATGAAATCATGGATCTAGATAATAAATATTAATGGCTGCTGAGATCATTAGGTGAAAAGCCAATGGGAAACCTTACAATGGAGGGGATCGGGCTGACCATTTCAACATCCAATAATCGATCATAACACCATAAAAAGAGAGATGACAAATTATGGGCTATTACAGACGGAGTGTTCATGTACCTCCCAAATTCATGTGTTGACGTCCTACCCCACAATGTGATTGTATGTGAAGACAGGGCCTCTGGGAATAATTAGAGTTAGATGACGTGGTGATGATAGAGCCCTTACGATGGGATCAGTGGTATCGTGAAAAGAGGAAGGGAGAGTGATCTCCTGGAAAGGCCACATGTGGACATAGCAAGAAGGTGGCCACTTACAAGCCTTGAAGAGAGCTCTCAGCAGGAACCAAACTGGCTGGCCCTTTGACCTTAGCCTCCAGAAACTGTGAGAAATTAATTTTTGTTTTTTAAGTCACCTAGTCTGTGGTATTTTGTTACGGCAGCCTGAGCTGATTAGGATATAAGCCTCATATATAGAATTTAAGAAAGAACAGAGGATCATAGGGGAAGGGAGGGAAAAATAAAACAAGATGAAATCAGAGAGGGAGACAAACCATATGAGACTCTCAGGCACAGGAAACAGATTGCTGCAGGGCAGGGGGGGATGGGGTACTGGGTGAGGCAGGACGGCATGTGATGTATGAGTGTGGGGTATTACACAAGACTGAAGAATCACTGAACTCTATCTATGAAACTAATAATGCGCTACATGCTGACTAACTGAGTTTAAGTTAAAAAAATCTAAACAGATCCAAAATAGACACAAAACCGAATCCTAACAAGGGAAAAAAAAAAAAAAAAGCCTACTAACGTGATGAAATAGGAAGTACATGGCACCATTTATGAAGCCATTTTCCTAAAAATATCAAATCTATGTCTGATCAAGTATCTAGATTTAGTTATCAGTTAGTGGGAAATACAGGAGATGGGGAAATTTGCATTCTAATTAGATGTTCGATAATGTCAAGGAATGACTGTTAGAGAAACTGCAGTGCAATGTTGGGAATGTCAAACGGTTTAGCTGCTTTGGGAAACCGTTGGGCAGTTCCTCAAAATGTTAAACACAGAGCTAACATATGGCCTAGCAATTCCTAGGTATACACCCAAGAGAAATGAAAACACAAGTAGACACAAAAACTTGTACACAAATGCTAACAGCAGCATTATTCATAAAAGCTCAAAAGTAGAAGCAACCCAAATGTTATCAAACACAATGTGGTAGAGTCCTACAACAGAATGTTATTCAGCCATAAAAACGAATGAAGTATTAGTACATGCTACAACACAATTGAACCTTGAAAATGGCTCAGGTCATGATCCCAGGGTCCTGGGATTGAGCCCTGCATCGGGCTCTCTGCTCAGTGGTGAGCCTGCTTCCCCTGCCTCCCCCCGCCTGCCTCTCTCCCTACTTGTGATCTCTCTCTCTGTCAAATAAATAAATAAAATCTAAAAAAAAAAAGATGCCAGACACAAAGGTCACATATATAGTTCCCTTTATATTAATGTCTAGAGTAGGCAAATCCAAAGAGGTAGAAAGTAGATTATAGTAAAGAATACATACAACACAACAATTTAGACAGTGTGGTAGTGGTATAGGGGAGACAAATCAATGGAAAAGAATATAGAATCCAACACCAGACTTACACAAAAATGGTCATTTCATCTATGACAAATGCTGTATATAATTCAGTGTGGAAAAAATAGTCTTTTGATAAATGGTGCTGGATCAAACCAGATATCCATATGGGAAAAAAAGATTCCTGACGTCTACCTCACACCATACACAAAAGTTAATTTGGGATAGGCATAGGCCTAAATAAGAAAGCTAAAACAATCAAATCTCTAGAAGAAAACATATAGAATGGGCAATGATTTCTTAAATAGGACTAAAAATCACTAACCATTAGAGAAAAGATTTGTAAGTTGATTTATTTCCATCCAGACACCATTGAAGAATAAAAAGGCAAGCCACAGCTTGAGAAATTTTCACAATACACATATCTGATGAAAAGACTTGTATCTAGAAATTATAAAAAAGTCCTACAATCAGTAAGAATGAGATGATACAACAAAAAATTAGAAAAAAAGATTTAAAGAGCACTCCAGAAAAGAGGATACCCAATATACCCAATATCCATATTGCTCAGTATTATCAGTTTTTAGAAAAAGGGATTAAAACCCTGAGATACCACTATACACCTATCAGAGTAGTTACAATGAAACAGATTGGTAACTGTCAGTAAAGAGAGCAACTAAATTCTTTCACACTGCTGATAGAGGGTAAATTGGTACAACTACTTTGAAAAAAATGTTTGGCAGTACCTAGTGTAGCTAAAATATGTGTAGCTAATGACCTAGTAATTCTACTCCTGGATATATACCCAATAAGGCAGAGTGTTAGGTCCATCAAAGGACATGAACCGATTTATGGCCACTTTGTTCATAATATGCCCAAACTGGAGACAACCCAAATGTCCATTAGCAGAATAATGGATAAATAAATTGTGGTACAGTCGTACAGTAGACTATTACACAGCCAAGAGTAAGAATGAACTATTGCTGGGTGCGTGTGTGGCTCAGTCTGTTAAGCATCTGCCTTTGGCTCAGGTCATGATTTCAGGGTCCTGGGATCGAGTCTTACATCAGGCTCCTTGCTCAGCAGGGAACCTGCTTCTCCCCCTGTCCCTCCCCCTGCTCATGCTCTGTACTCTCTATCACAAAAATAAATAAATAAGAATCTTTTTTAAAAAAAGGAACTATTGCTGCATGCAGTAATACAATGCATTAGCAGACTTAATGCTTGATTGGAAGAAACTGGGCACAAAATAGTACAAAATATGTATGAGGCCATTTATATGAAATACATAGACAGATATGACCAGTCTATAAGGACAGAGGTCAGAATTGTGGTTCCCCCTGGTTGGGGGCACTGATTGGGAGGCAACATGAGAGAGCATTCTGGAAACTGGGAATGCTCCATATCTTGATCTCAACAGGGGTCACACCAGTGTACTCATACGAAAAAAATGAGCTCTACATTTAGGATCTGAGCACTTTACTGCATACAAGTTACACCTACAAGAAAATCCAAAGGTTCTTATCTTTTATAGACAGATTTTGTGCCTATAAATAAATGACTTGCTTTAAAATAACACAGCAAAAGAGGTGGGCGTATGAATAACATAAGAATGGTCACATGTCAATCGCTGCTGAAGTCAGATGATGGGTACCTGGGAACTGGTCACAATCTTTGGTCTACTTCTGCATGTCTAATTTTGCACATTGGCGTTCTCAAAGGTTCACATTACAGAGTTTACTTACAGTTTCAATTGCCATTTCTATGGCCGCATTATCTTCTGAGCTCGGACATTTCAGGAAATGTTTAAGTGCCTGAAATGAGAATTGCATAGCAATTGAAAATGTGCAGCCTGCTTTCACCCTGGGGAAAAACAAAGCTTTCACACACTCAAAGTAATGATAGTTCCTGAAAGTACCCTCCTCTCAGCCAGGGGCGTGTGTTGTCTGGTCTTAAAATATACTCTAGAAGGGCTGAGTGCCATCTCAGCGATGGAAGGATCCAGTGAACCTTCTACAGAATTTTGTTCAGACTTCCGGTGAGAGGAGAATGAAAAAGAAGCCCTTTTTCATTGTGAAGAAATAATTATTTTCATTCATATGTTCGTCTGACAGGTATCTACTGCCCATGTGTTACTACATACGTGAGACTGTGCTGGCTGCTGGGGAGAATCCCAGGAAGGACAGATCTGTGTAATGTCATGATGTAAGGAACCAATTATTTTAAGGCGTAATGGGCTAATTTCACAACACTACACCACCACATCTATGAAGAATATTAAGGTTATAAAAGCTTAAATGACAAAGGGGCAGTATGACTGGTTGTTTTCATAGGTGCTCCGAGGAAGAAAAGTTGATCTACATGGGGATGGTCCCAAAGGTGCCACCCAGGAAAAAGGACTTGAAGAGGAACGGGTCCATGGTAGGTGGGGAAGAGGAGAATCTAGATGAGAAAAGGACTGGGAAAAGGCTAGCAGGAATATAGGTTTTTTCCAATGGAAACAGCTGGATGCCAGCAGCTGGTTGGGAAGTTCCGGCTCATTGGTCAATTTGTGGGACTTCTCTTGAGTGTCAGTTAAGGAGTCTGGATATTATTTATCTAAGTGGCCAGAAACTCTAAGTTGGTGGCCAGAAGGCTGAGTTCACACATAGTGGTTTTTTTTTGGTGAGTGAGGTATTATACAAATATCTGGGTCCCTATTTTAAAATTGGGAGACTGAGACTTCTGTTTCTCATGAAAAACCCTCTGATCGGGCACTAGTAGGACCACTTCCTGAAAGGCAACAATGTTCTGGTAGCAGAAGCTATTTCTGTCAAACCAAACAGGTGCCAACCAGTAGTCCCCAACCTGTCACACAATGAAAGCACAACATTGCTTAGTTCTGTCCTTGCTAGAACCCCTGCCGTGGGGCTCTTTTGCAATGCAAGTATGCACCATTTGGAGAACAAAATGTAGGGTGTTATAGAGACAGAAACTAAAAACAGGGAAAACAGAAATAATATTTTAATAATCAAATAATAAATGGGGTGATCCAGGTCTGAATTAAGTCGATGGTAGGTAGAATGAAAAGGGACAGATGTCAGAGATACTACAAAGGAAGAATGTGACTGGCTGTGGGAGAGAGAGGATTTAAAGTTAACTCAGACTTCAGATCTGGGTGTCTGGGAGCATAATATATTTTAAAATATTTCTGGGGCACCTGGCTGGCTCAGTTGGTGGAACATGTGACTCTTGATCTCAGGCTCATGAGTATGAACCCCACATTGGACATAGAGATAACTTAAAAAAAAAAAATTCCCCTAAGCATTCCCATGGAGTTCAATGTGTATTTTCTTGGGAAATACTAACTCGTGAATACTGGCCACACAGCAAGAAGAATTTTCCAGCTTGAAAATGTCTTTTTTCTCCTTCAAAATATAAAGCGATGCTTTGATAGTCTTCGTTCGAAGTATCTTCAGAACCTATGACAGAAGTTCATTGAGTAAAATATCTGCGCAAAAGGTGTTTACCTTTTATTGTTAACTTAAAAATAAGACCTAAAATCAGATGATTAAAAAAATTTAACTGTGAAGATCAGTGCTGCTATGAGTGTTTTCCTCACAAAACCCCTTCACCGTCATTATCCCAAATATCAACTCTGTTCCATCTTCTTTTCACTCAAACAGGAATCAGGACAGGAAATGAGGAGGCTTTGTGAGAATCTAGGTTGTGGTTTGACATTACCCTTTGTGACTTTTATCGATCTTTCAGAGCCTTCTCTCCTCTCCTGAAACAACAGGAACAACTAGGACTATAATCGCCGTCGCGATGGGCTTAGAGTTTCAGAACAATCATAGGCCAACTTTAATACAAATGTCTTAAATAAGGAGGTAATATTCAAGTAGCCCATAGATGCCACTTAAAGATACTGTTTTTCTTTATATGTTAAGCAAAGAGGGAGAAGGACCTAAAAGCATTGCTTACATTTACACAGAGGAGTCGGAGGTCCATTAATGTACCAAATAGAACGACAGCCCTGGGCCTCCAGCCCAAGGTACAGAGGAAGTTTATGGGAGAAGAGGGTAAAGAAAGGTGGAGAAAAGTAACTGTGTGTGTGTGTGTGTGCGCGCGTGTGCGTGTGCGCGCACGTAAAAAAATGCTTATGAAATGAAAAAACTCAAATGCATTAGTGCTGTGGTGATCTGCAGTGTTGAGACAGAAGTGTCATCTGTCAAGCTAAACATTAATGAGTATAACGTTGCTTTTGTCTGTATTTCCTTTTTCTTTCGCTGTTTATTTTCTCCAATTATCTGAATGGCTTTGTAACATATCAGAAGATGCTTTTACCTATTTGTTCCCTTAAAGACTGAAAGAAAGACTTTTTCATAAATCCTATCATCAATTCTTATATGGTCATTTTGTGAATTAAAAAAAAATAATAATAACACAAGGTTGCCCGGACGGCTCAGTCCGTTGAGTGTTGGGTCTTGATTTTAGCTCAGGTCTTGATCTCAGTGTTGTGAGTTCAAACCTCACATTGGGTTCCACACTGTGCATGGAGCCCACTTAAAAAAATAAATAAAAATAAGTAAATAAATTAAAAAACCCAAAATAACACAGAAGGACAAATACTTTGATTCCGCTTATATGACACACTATGAATCGTTAAATTTATAGACAAAGAAAGTACAATAGTGGCTGTCAGGGGCTGGAGGAGAGGGCAACGGGGAGATACTGTTCACTGAGTACAGGGTTTTAGTTCAGGATGGTGGAAAAGTTCTGGAAATGGGTGGTGGTGATGGTTATACAATGCGAATGTACTTAATATGACTGAACTGTACATGTAAAAATGGCTAAAATGGTAAATTTATGTTATGTGTACTTTTCCATAATAAAAACAAAACAAAACAAAATAGCACCACAAATAACATTATATATGAATCTCAAAATTATTTCAGTGGTTTCTAAGAATAATTCCAAACAAGGGAAGAAAACCTATTAGGCAGGTGTTCTCAGAATAGAAAAATTCTCTTTTGGACTTTCTTCTGGAAAATCATATCTTGCTTACTTATATCACTCTTCATCCAAGTATAATCATATAATCTGAATTTATAAGTCAATTTAAAACATTTATGAAAATATTTCTTAAAAAATTCTTATGTGTTTTCAATTACCTTCATTTTGGAACCTTGTTTTAACACTGGTTGACAAACGGCAGAATTTGGGAAATCGGACCTCTTTTAAAGGTCCCCCCAAAACCTGAATTTTTGAAAATGGTCTTATTATTCCATCTCACTTTGAGACAGTAGGAATCCTGAAATCCGACAAGTACCATACAGATATGCGTATGTTTATATGTAAGTGGTGTGAGGGTATGTGCTTGGGGCATGCCGATCCGAAACTTGGATCGTAAGAGTCGAGGATTCCTGTGATACAAATCTTTTAAGAGAAATGAGGGCAAACAGTGGTATTTACCAATAATGTCTGCATAGATTTCCATTTTGTTGTGCTGCTGAGCCAGTGTGAAAGCTTCATTATTACATTTGGACATAACAAGAAACTGGATGGCAGACCCGTAGTCACCCAACTGTAGGAAAAACCTAAAACAAAGTTACTTTCATCAGCTTGACTCATTTCAAGTAAGTGTGTCATTGACAAAATAAAATCTTTCTGCAACTATGAGAAGCCACTGAAAAAAATCAGGCACACCACAGCTCTACACTATAGGCTTGTGTTAGAAAAGCATTACTCTCACACACTGACTGCAACAGACACAATTTGAACTTAAATACTCAGACCTAACAAAAAATTCTTAAAAGACTAAATATTCCCTAAACTCAAAGGGAATATTTAGTCTTTTAAAAATTTTTTGTTTCAAAATTTTGTTTTAAAATTTTAAAAATTTTGTACAAAATGTATTTGATGAGGGGAAGTGCAGACTTTCTTCTAAGTCTAGTGTTTTGGAACTCCAAAGAACATGCATTCTGTTACCTGGCTACCATTTTGGCGCCATCCAGAGACTGGGTCTCTCTGACAATACTGACAGCCTTCTCAGGATTGTTGAGGTGATCCAGATAGATGCGGATGACACTGTTCCACTGTTTCGCATTCTCATAAGCCACAACAGCTTCTTTGTATCTGTAAGAATCACTTAGTTCAGAAGAGCTTTCTTAACACTGTTGCATTGGGGAGAAATGCCAATAAATGGGACAATTTTTTAATGATGGTGATTTCTTTTTTTCAAATTTTTATTTATTTATTTGAGAGAGAGAGAGATAGAGACAGCGAGAGAGGGAACACAAGCAGGGGGAGTGAGAGAGGAAGAAGCAGGCTCCCTACTGAGTGAGGAGCCTGATGTGGGATTTGATCCCAGGACTCTCGGATCATGACCTGAGCCAAAGGCAGATGCTTAACCACCTGAGCCGCCCATTTGGTGGTGGTTTCTTATTTTTCTTGAACTACTTCTTCATCGGAAAGAATATAAGGACTCATGTCACTAAAATGTGTTCTTTAACAGTAAAATATTCATATTGAATGCATTTTCTCACCTGAACCATGTAATCTTTTACACTTTACTTTTTTTTTTTGGAGTGGGAAGATTAAAATAGTGATATAAGCTTATTTTAGAAAACAGAACATACAGAATATTTCACATTTATAGGTACAGCAAAAAGTGATCTATAAAACCTTTGCATGTTGGGGCGCCTGGGTGGCTCAGTGGGTTAAAGCCTCTGCCTTCGGCTCAGGTCACGATCCCAGGGTCCTGGGATGGAGCCCTGCATCAGGCTCTCTGCTCAGCAGGGAGCCTGCTTCCTCCTCTCTGCCTGCCTCTCTGCCTACTTGTGATCTCTGTCTATCAAATAAATAAATAAAAAAAAAATTAAAAAAAAATCTTTGCGAGTCAACCTCTAGATGGAGCTTGAGACTTCTCTTCATTCCCCACCAGCTCTCCATCCAGCTCTTTCCATTCTAGTAAGACATTTAATGAGGTAGAGCTTTTTCATGTTTATACAAAATACAATTTCATAGTTGTGTTTCCTCCTCTGGGAATCCTTCACTTTGAGTTTCTTATAGCATGTTGCTGGGAATGTTTGTATGTTTAGGATATTAACTATCCATCACTGTATCTTGACGCTGTTTTGTGGCTCTCCCTGAGCAATCGTGGGTGGGGAGTTCGTATTTCTTCACTGTTCTTATCCTCTGCATCCATGTTATCCTTCGTAATAAAATGATGATCACTTTGTTTTCATGCCACATTATATCAAAAATATCAACTTTAATATTAAACTCTCAAATACAAAGAGACAGTAGCCTATATTTGAATATACAAGGGATCAACTGAGGTATATAAGTTATGGGAGACACTGAACATTCTAGCATTCAGGCCAGATGAAGGCAAAAGATGTTTCCTCCCTCCACTCTGCCTTTTGCAGAGGTTACAAAGGTCGATGGTTAATTTATCAAACTTACACAGTGCTTTAAGTCTGTATGAATCTGAGAATCTGTACAAACCTTCCATCGGCTTCTTTCGCTTTGGCATACTGCAAGTGAATCTTTGGGGAAGAAACACGAGGCAGAAGTTCACCAACTTTGGCCCTAGAAGGCAGGTTTTGGAGAATAATGTCAGCACTGTGTTCAAACCCGAGGCAGCGTCCTACAATCAAATGTTAGTTTTAAGGATTCAAAATAGTTATCACAATCTTTAAAGAAATCTTGGTTCCTATAGATAGAAGCGGACGTTTTTTCCTTCTGACCCCACATCCCTGCCCTCCCTCTCTGTGGGAAGTCAAGGCAGTGGTTGAGCTCTTCGGGGACAACAGAGCTTTTTCCCCTAGTAACTTGTCTGATCAGAGATCTCCCCACACCAGACTGATAGGACATACTGTTCTTTGGAAAGTGAACTAGAACATGAGCTCACAGAAGAAGAAGAAGAAGAAGGAGATAAAGAGAAGAGGGAACAGGATGTCCAGGAGGGAGGAACCGCAAGGAAACAAGAGGGGACACCACCAGGACCCATTCATTTCCACACCTGCTAGGAACAAGCCTTAGCCAATTCTTACCAATTCTTACAGCGGATGTAAACCGAGGCTGCTTTGTCATAATAGAGACCCTTTTCATACAGTTGGGCTGCTTCTGAAAATTGCTAAATTAATAGGAGATTAGTAAAACACTGAATTTATTACATGAAAGTACCCATGAATATTTATGCAGAGACAAGCACACCTTCATATTCTCCAATATGGCGCCACAGTCTCTTTTAAGGACCCTGCTGGGATGCTTCAGCGCCTGGTTAACCCCTCGGCGTATGTCTCCCATTCTTATGGACATCTGGGCCACCCCAGCCAGACACACTTCATCGTGTTCCTGAAATCACAAGGCAAATAACTTACAAATCAGACCCTAAGTTAAACTGATTTATTTCAGCCAAACAATTAATTTAAATCTAAAATGAGCCCAAACACTACTCTCATTAACCCTTCTAGCCAAATCTCAAGGTTATGAAATAACCTTTTTTTAAAATTTTTTTTTAAATCACCTGTTACAAAGCTATACTTTTTTCTTTAGAAGTCCAGATCTTTACAAATAACTAGCAATTTCACTCATATGTGGAAGTTAAGAAAGAAAACCGATGACCATAGAGGAAGGGAAGGAAGAATATGATAACAGCAGAGAGGGAGGGAAGCCTTCAGAGACTCTTAGCTACAAAGAACAAACTGAGGGTTGCAGGGGGGAGGTGGGTGGGAAGACGGGGTAACTGGGTCATGGGCATGAAGGAGGGCGCTTGATGGGACGAATACCAGGTGTTAAATGCAACTGATGATTTACTAAATTCTTCCCCTGAAACTAATAATACACTGTATGTTAACTAACTTGAATTTAAATAAACCTAAAAAAAAAAAAAAAAAGAAGCAGCCTAGATCGTTGATGCTTAAGAACAAATTTTTACTACCCAATGTCATAATGCCTTGTATATCTTTGTATGTCTTCTTGGTATAAAATTTTATGTAAGAAGTAATATATCTGATACACAACATAAATGCCATGAGAAAAATTAAGGAAAAAAACCATTTATGGAATTGAAGATTTCTCCATTAGACATGATTAAACATTAAAAACTTTATATAAAATTGTTTAATTCATTAAAGATAACTACAGAAATTTTCAAGTAATCAATGTATACTAGTGAATTATAATGTCAGATTGCATTTTATGTGAAGCACCAGGTCTAGAACACTCTGTGGTGATGGAAATGTTCTATATCTGCCTGGTCCTACATGGTAGCTAACAGTCACGAGCGGCTCTTGAGTAGCTGAAATATGGCCAGTGTGACAGAGGAACTGAATTTTAAATTTTATTTAGTTTTCATGAGTTTAAATAGCCATGTGTGGCTAGCAGTTACTGTATTCAATAACATGGATTCAAATAAAAACACACCTAAAATATATGTAGCTAAAGAAAATATCAAAAACCCGAGTTACATGGGCAAAGGATATGATCAGGCAATTCATAAAAAAAACATGTAATTGACCAAGAAATAAAACATGCTCAGCTCCACTAATAATCAAATACACATAAAATACCTTTTTTTGGCTTATGAAATTAGTAGAGGAGATAACACGGTAACATTAGATATTGTTAGAAATGGGGGAGGTGGGATCGACACCTTCATACAGACAGGCCTATAACTGTATAAGTCGCTATAAATTCTTTTGGAGAGCAACCTGACATTGTGAGAAATTAAAAGCATACATTCTATGACCTAGAAATCCCACCTATAAGAATATATCCTTCAGAAATACTATCTTAGGTACTTAGAGATACAAGTATATTAGGTAGAACATTCATTGCAGTATTTTCATAGTAAAAAAAAAAAAAGCAAAAACAATTATAATTCAATAAGGGAATAGATGAAAAAACTGTGTCACATCTAAACAACAGGACATGAGGGGGAGCCTAGATGGCTCAGTGGGTTAAAGGCTCTGCTTTCTGCTCAAGTCACCATCCCACGTCCTGGGATCGAGCCCCGCATTGGGCTCTCTGCTCAGCAGGGAGCCTGCTTCCTCCTCTCTCTGCCTGCCTCTCTGCCTACTTGTGATCTCTGTCAAACAAATAAATAAAATCGTTAAAAAAAAAAATAAACAACAGGACATGAGAAACTCTTAAAAGATTAAAATCGATTTGTATGTATTGACTTGAAAGACCATGAAGAAAACTGAATGCTGCTTTTCATAGAACGAATTTCAGTTCATCTTTGCTAAATGAATGGAAATGAATGATTTCGTATTTAGTAAAAACCCATATTTCATACATATCTGCATGCTAACAAGAGATTTTTGTGTGGAAATATATAAAACTGTGACCAGTGGTTACCACTGAGTCATGTGATAGAGGGGAGAATGAAAAGGTGACTTCTCATGTCACACTGTCACAGTTTTTAAATTGACCGTAATGAAATTGTATGACTTCTGTAATAAAAATTCTAGATAAAAGACAGGAGATAAGATTTTCACTCTTTACAAGACATCACGTAAAAACATCAAATAAAATTTTCACTCTTAACAAGACATCATGTAAAAACATCAAATAAGATTTTCACTCTTTACAAGACATCACGTAAAAACATCAACTTTTATTGCAAAATTTGGCTTCTTGAGCTAAAATTCTAGGGGGAGAATGGGCTGGAATAGTGGGTAAAGTCCATGCTTTCCAGGATCATCATAAAAGATCCAGCGTGACAGATGAAGGGGCAGAACGGACTTTATGGCCTGGGAGTTAACTTCTCAGTGGTTAGTGAAAGGTTTTAAGAGAGTGAAAGGAAAAGCTTCGTGAAAATCATAGTCAGCCTATACGTAGGAAGGCATAAAAATTTTAACTCCCAGCATTAACAAGAAGCTCACAGTTAATATACAAAGGAAAATATATCTTTTTCAGACTGATAAAAATATTTTCACCTTTAGTTTTTAAGTGTTTTTAAATGATTTAACTATATCATTTGCAAGGTTGCTAATAAACTGAAAAAGAGCTCACCTACCAGATACTGAATAAGAAGCAATTCAGACAATGCCTTTTTAAATGAAACTAACAAACCTGAAGATAATTACACATATCTTGATTCAAGGTTACCTTCTGATCACCAGTTATTCCTTTCTCATAATGAGCCAAAGCATTTACATAATCACCCCTGAAAGAAAAATCAGAGTGAATTTCAATACATAAATATGTATCATATTTACAAAGACAAGATTTAAAAGATAATCTTTGTCACTGGGTTGCTTGAGCTCACAAAAAAGATGTGATACACAACATACAAGTTTTTTTTTTCAAGTGCAGTTCATTTTAAAAATGATTATAGGGGCACCTGGGGGTGGTTCAGTCAGTTGAGCATCTGACTCTTGATTTTGGCTCAGGTCATGGTCTCTTGGGTCATGAGACTGAGCTCCATGCTGACCAAGGAAACTGCTTAAGATTCTCTCTCCCACCTCCCTGGGCTCCCTACCCCCATTGACTTGCGTGTGTATGCGCATGCACTGTCTCTCTCAAAAAATAATAAATCTGGATTATGTGAGACTATAAGGTACTTACCTTGTAGTATGTCAGGCATTTTGGGGGGCTATGTGATGGGACACTTCTGGGGGGGAATCCTTTGTGTTTAAAAAATTATTTTTTAAAATTTAAGTATAATTAACACACAGTGTTGTTAGTTTCAGGTGTACAATGATTCAACGAATGCGCCTCAGGGCTCATCATGGTAAGTGTACTGTTCATCCCCTCCACCTGCTTCACCCCCAAGCCATCTCCCCTCTGGCAACCACCAGTTTGTTCTCTATTTTTAGGAGTATGGGTTTTTGGTTTTTCTTCATTTATTTTGTTTCTTAAATTCCACATATGAGTAAAATCACACAGTATTTGTTTTTCTCTGACTTAATTTCACTTAGCGTTTTACCCTGTAGATCCACCGGTGTGGAGAACAAGACTGCACTCTTTTTTACGGCCAAGCAAACACCACATTGTGTGTATACACCACACCGTCTCACCCTCTCATCTGCCAGTGGACACTCAGGTTGCTTCCCCATGTAGGCTCTTGTAAATAACACTGCAGTAAATGTAGGATTGCATTCAACAATACGTCTTTTTGAATGAGAGTTTTCGGGTTTTTTTGGAGTAAATACCCAGTAGTGTGATTACTGGATCATATGATAATTCTGTTTTTAATTTTCTGAGGAATCTCCATGCTGTTTTCCACAGTGGCTGCTCCAGTTTGCATTTCCACCAGCAGTGCACGAGGGTTCCTTTTTCTCACATCCTCACCAATATCTGTTTCTTGTGTTTTCGATTTTAGCCATTCTGACAGGTGTGAGATGATACCTGATTGTGGTTTTGATTTGCATTTCCCTGATGCTGAGTGCTTTTCCACAGATCTCTTGGCCGTCCATATGTCTTCCTTGGAGAAATGTTTGTTTGTGTCTTCTGAATAGGCCACTTTTGATGATCTCTTTTTAGGCACTAAATGATAATCATGTGACCATGAAAATGAATGTATTTTCTAAGGCCCAATATTTGTAAGAAGAACATGTATTGAAGGGATCAGGGTAGACACGAAGGAACACACTTAGGATTACAGTATTGAGGGCCCTGGTTCTTACTGAGATAAAAAGTATTATACATAATATAAATAATAATAATACTCCCATAACTAATGCTAACACAAGTATGCATAGCCACAAAACCTATTTATTACCTTGCTTTGACTATCTGGGACAGAATGAATCCTGTGATTTGTGGCTGAGGCCCAACTGGAGATCCATCTTCCTCTGAAAATGGCACTAAGCTCCAAGCAAGCTCCATCTTTTATCAGCTGAGGCAAGTTATCCAACCTCCCTAAGCCTCACTCGGTTTCCTCACCCGCTAACCTACTTAGTTACTATGATTACAAAGGAAATGCTTGATCACTAGGGACTGGGTGTGTGTCTAGATCAGAGTCTAAATAGAAGTTAAAGTTTGGGGAATTGGTGGCAAGAAAGCGCTAGAAATTTTAAGAAATATCAACAACAAAGCACTGGCTTTCAACTGGCCTCAGCTCACCAGATTATAATATGCCAAGAGTTTGAGAGTTTGCTACAAAAGCTTCTATTTCCCCCCAAAGGGAGAAAATAAATGTCTTCTCCATGGTCCAAGGGTTTACTAGGGTGTCTGTGTTCTGGGAGGATATGGTGAGTCATCTCCCAGTGAAATGACCCTTTTCCCTTCAGCACAGAGGTTTTGTGCTCTAAGACCCTGTCACTGTCAGGATGGAGATGGAATGCCAAGGCACTGGGAGGCCGTGGCCTTTAGGTTATGCACTAAGACTGCAATTTGTCCTTTTTTTTTTTTTTTTTTTTTAAAGATTTCTATTTATTTATTTATTTGAGAGAGAGAGAGAGGGATCATAAGTAGGCAGAGAGGCAGGCAGAGAGAGGCAGGAAACAGGCTCCCTGCTGAGCAGAGAGCTCACTGCAGGGCTTGATGCCAGGACCCTGAGATCATGACCTAAGCCTCGAAGGCAGAGGCTTAACCCACTGAGCCACCCAATTTGTCCTTTTTAATATATGAAGTTACTTTTTCTTTTTTTAAATAGATTTTATTTTAAAATAATCTACACCCAACATGGGACTTGAACTTACAACCTTGAGATCAAGAGTCACAGGCACTACCAACTGAGCCAGCCAGGCGCCCTACCAGAGTTCCTTTTTAAGGGGCAAATATGTGACAAACTTAAATTGAGGTTGGTTACACAAGAAATGAAGTCTCTAAAAAGTTTTTATTTGCAAGATATAAAATTTCAAATAAGGGAGAACGGTTAGACATGAAAGACCACTTTTTGAAAGCATGATTTCTCCAGCTATAGTTTGCGTGAGCATATTCTCAGTGAATCCAAAGTCTGCTGAAAATAAAGTGGAACTATATAAAAATATTTTAAAAAAACCATTAGAACCATTTTTCCTTTATTCAAAGACCAATGCTTTTCCACATTTCACTATTTTTGAAATGGCAATGTATAATCAGTGTCAAAAGAAACTGTCCAGAGGTGTGATACAGTCGTTATTGTACATATCTGTGTGAACTGAATTTGTAAGAAAATTATTCACTTGAATTGTTTCTCCAGGTATTTGCCTTGGTAGCACTAAGCATGGCTGCCTGTGAGCTTAACAGTGGATTCTGAATGCTTCTACCATCACAGCAATGAAATAAAAAATCTAATTCTGTAATTAAGACTACCGACAAGACTGTCGAGCAACAAAGAGCATCAGAAAACTCTAATGCTCTTGGAACTGACTGTTTCGCAAGGTAGGAGAGATCTGTGAAGCCAACTCATGTAGCACAAAGGATTATTACTCAAGCGTTGAATGACCACCTGTGAAAAGCTTCTGGCTTGACTTTCAACCCAACCTTTATACAGATGCAATTCAACTTAGAGAGAGAAAAACTATAATTTTAAGCAAACAGGAGATGTACACCAAATTCTGTGGTTTTTTTCACTATGACTTGAAATTACACTAGAGAGCTGCAAAGTGTTCAAAGAGGTCAAGATCATGAACACAGGCTGTGAAAAGCAGTCCGCCCCCCGATACTATGCATAACTGTTGCTGGCCAAGTGTGATTCCAAACAGTAGCTAGATTCTTGGTGTAGGAAAAGGCTTACACCCAGGTTTCAATTTTGATGCTGAAAATGACAGTGGATAAAGGTCTGGACAAGCCTTTGCTAGTGAGAAAAGACAATTTTTTTGGAAGTACAGATAATACAGATTTTTATCCCTAACAAGAAATTATTCAGTCAATAGAGGGCAGTTTGGAATTGGGGATATTCAGCAGTTAGTGACTGACCAAAAAACATAAAGAGAAGGACTTACGTGAATTCAAGCTGAATAGCATATTCTTTTGATATAAACGGTATCTGGTCCGGGGCTAAGCGCTTTGCCAGTTGTAGCGCACTGTCCCAGTGCTGTAAATCCCTTCTCATCTATTGGGAAGACAGAGACCTTAGTTTCAAATGAACAAATTACTCTGCATTGTCACCATATAGTGCCAGTTTTACCAGAAGTGATTAGAAGAGCTTTTTGTTTAAAAAGTGGAACTTGAGGGGCGCCTGGGTGGCTCTGTTGGCTGGGTGACTGCCTTCAGCTCAGGTCATGATCCCGGAGTCCTGGGATTGAATCCCGCATCAGGCTCCCAGCTCCACGGGGAGCCTGCTTCTCCCTCTGACCTTCTTGCTCATGTTCTCTCTCACGGTCTCTCTCTCTCTCAAATAAATAAATAAAATCTTAAAAAAAAAAAGTGGAGGGACGCCTGGGTGGCTCAGTTGGTTAAGCAGCTGCCTTCGGCTCAGGTCATGATCCCAGCGTCCTGGGATTGAGTCCCACATCGGGCTCCTTGCTCAGCATGGAGCCTGCTTCTGCCTCTGCCTGCCATTCTGCCTGCCTGTGCTTGCTCTCCCTCTCTCTCTCTGATAAATAAATAAAATCTTTAAAAAAAAAAAAAAAGTGGAACTTGACCCTGGCAAGGATGACATAGTACTCAAACATACATTCTCTTTGGGAGTGATAGAGCTCCCACAGGGGTAAAACAGGTTCTTGGAGAGCAAAACCATCTTCGTATTTTTTTTCTTTTTTAAAGATTTTATTTATTTGACAGATAGAGATCACAAGGAGGCAGAGAGGCAGGCAGGGGTGGGGAGGGGAGCAGGCTCCCTGCTGAGCAGAGAGCCTGATGAGGGGCTCGATCTTAGGACTCTGGGATCATGACCTGAGCTGAAGGCAAAGGCTTAACCCCCGGAGCCACCCAGGTGTCCAAAACCATCTTACTATTACAATGGTTTGTGGTCCTCCAAAACTCAACCCCCCCCCAACAAAATATTATTCTTTTGGATTTAATTTTTACCCGTATGAAAAAATTAAATTGAATTAAAATCAATTCTATCAATTAAGGTTAATTTTTCTTATTAGAGGGAGAGAATTAAAAAAAATGAGAAATACTTAACTATAGGAATTGATGTTATTTATGAAACTATGTGACTAATAGCAAACATAAAGATAAAATGTGAACATGTGTTTCTTCCGGGCTCTTGTGGTCTTTTATCTGCATCTGGGACATAATTCCAAACATAAACTAATTCTTAAAGAATCTTTTGGAGTTCATTCCTCACTTTAGTCACACTTTGTAAAGAATTAATAATAGCTAACATTTTTCCAAGTGCTATTCTTTGCCAGGTACTATTCGAGGATATTAGCTTGTTCAATTTTCCTAACTGGGCCTTTTGCAAGGAACTTTTCTTGTACCCATTTTAGAGATCCAGAAACGGAGGCAAAGAGAGGCCAGTTTTATAAACAAAGTTTGATATACAGAGCTAAGCGGCAGGGCCATGCCTCTGACCTCTTTACCTGGCTAACTCCTCAACTTTCACACTGAGGTTAAAAGAATGACAGGTACAGGCACCCCTCCCCACCCCTCTCCACCCATCACCTCAAATCCTTTACAAATCTGGTAACAAACAGCAAGTGCTCACAGCTAAATGCAGAGGAATTAAGGTGACATTTTCCCTTTCATATCACAACCATATTCCTACTTGGCCTGTGTACCAGCCCAAGTTCTGAAAATTTCTCAGGGTGTCGTCAATTGTTGCAAATAATATAAAATTATTTAAATTTTTTGTTAGAACAAAATTAATTCAGTTCACTTAAAATTTAAAGGTGTTTTTTTTTTTAAAATTTATTTGATAGAGAGAGAGAGAGATCACAAGTAGGCAGAGAGGCAGGCAGAGAGCCAGATGCAGGGCTTGATCCTAGGACCCTGAGATCATGACCTGAGCCAAGGCAGAGGCTTAACCTACTGAGCCACCCAGGCACGCCAGTTCACTTAAAATTTAAAAATGGAAATTTGCTGTCGAGTAATTTGAAAAAAATGAAGTTGTAAAACCAATAGCAAGTATTTTTTAAAACACCTCCTCTGTGTAATTGAGCCAGTGCTGATTTGAGGTAGGATAACGTTAATGACAATAGTTATCACTTTGCATCTTAACTATTTTTAAAAAGATTTTATTTATTTATTTGTCAGAGAGAGAGAGAGACAGCATGAGCCAGTAGGGTGGGGGCAGAGGAAGAAGCAGGGTCGCCACTGAATAAGAAGCCTCATGTGGGACTCGATCCCAGGACCCTGGGATCATGACCCAAGCTGAAGGCAGACACTTAACTGATTGAGCCACCCAGGCATCCCAGGGTCTTTACTATTGATCACGCCGTGCCCCAAAGGATTTAGCCTCATTTTAAAATCTTTATAACAATCCTATAGACCAGATATTTTCCCCCTTACTTTAAAGAAATGGGACCAGGAGATAGAAAGATTAAATAACTTGTCCAGGTTGATACAGAGCTGGGATCTGAACCCCTAAAGTCCCTGTTCTTAACTGCTATTCTATATAGTCACTTGGCCCTTGCACTGATCTGGGTTCTTCCGTCTGTTCTAGTCCTTCCCCTGCAATGCTCAGCTCTGGGAAAGTAAGCTCCTTGGTAAACCTCTCAGTGCACAACAGAATCTCATACGCCAAGTAAAAGATACATGCACCTCAGTGTCCCCATTTGGCAATAGAGACAATAACTCTCTCCTGGGATTGCTGTGAAGGTTAACTGAGTTAAAAATATATCAAGTGCTTAGTAAAGTGCCCGTCACATGTGGGCTCTTGATAAACGGTACCAGTGCATTTTTGTAAATGCATGGTGCATGCATTTTTGTAAATTACATAATCTGTTCCCTTCGGACACAACTGAGACTTGAAATTATTTGGTAACATTACAATTACATGCTTTTTGCGGTTCCACAGAACACAGAATGAAAGTATTTTTTTAATTAATGAATACTCAGGGGTCTTAAAGCTGAAAAGTCTAAATTTCAGGAGGGGGAAGGCATAAGGCTTCCGGTGCTGAACAATTCTAACTACGTTCTTCCCAGCTTTATCTGCTGCCATACCTCCAGTGCAGCAATAGGACAGCTGGATGCAAGGTACAGGTCCTGAGCCAGGTTGAAATCACTAGTAAACATGGCAAGATGTCCCGCCAGAAGATTATAGTCTTCTATTCCCTACAAATAAAAGCAGTTTTAATGAGAAGAAATAGAAGTGTTTCATTTTTTTTTTTTAAGCCTTTGCTTAGTAGGAAGTGGTTAAGGTTCTACCAATTAACTTGCTGATGAGTTAGGTAAGACTAATTGCGGAAACTTAACATGACTGAATACATGCCATTTAAATCCGAATGCAGTGAGTCTCAGGAGATGCTGCTTACCTTTATCTGTTCCAAGGACATCACCATGCCCACGTTTCTGATTGTCCGATAGACGCGGATGGCAAACTCCACTTCCATGTGATGGAGACAGGCTCTGGCCAGCTCATTCCAGGCAGTGTGATCATTCAGAAGCTTGCACATTTCCCAAGCATCAGAAAACCTAGCATTTCAACATACTGGATTCATCAGGGAGCTCTATTTGCCCCCTGGTTGGCAATTTTCAGGTTATATGTATTATCATGTTGGGTCTTAAATTTTGCAAAAACACTTCTTCATCTGTCATCCTCATTTCCAAGTTACGAAAAACTATATAAACTTTTCTTCAATCTTTTTTCTTGGACGCCTTCTTCTCCTTCTTCCCCCCTGGCTTGGGCTCTCTCTCACTATCTACCTCTTTCAAATAAATAAAATCCATTTTACAAAAATGTTCTTTAAATATATTTTTTTAATGTTTTTTAAACATTTAAAAATTTTAAACTTCAATATTTATTTATTTATTTATTTACTAGAGAGAGAGGCAAAGAGAGAGAACACTCGCAAGCAGGGGTAGCAGCAGGCAGAGAGAGAGGGAGAAGCGGGCTCTGATGCAGGACTCGATCCTAGGACCCTGGAATCATGACCTGAGCTGAAGGCAGATGCTTAACTGACTGAGTCCCCCAGGTGCCCCCTGACTGGTATTTCAAGGGTGGTGACTAGATGAGATTGTCATGAGGCTATCAGTCGAGAGGGTGGGTCAGGGAGTGCTTAGAGTATGAATTTTTCAGAGTGAGGGCCCGTGTTAGTGGTGGGGAGTACGGGGCAGTGGGGAGGAAAAGGTCTGGGGTGTGGGTGTGCGTTGGTGTCGGTGTGTGTGTTGGGACATGTGCATGTGGGATTAGGACTGGGTTGGAAAGCGGAGGCTGGGGAAGATGAGCTGTTTTAAACAGAGCGAGTGTGAGGGGCTCACGGACTCCCAAACACAGCTGGTGGCTAGCGGTACATACCGCGTAAGTGGAAGATGCATGTTCTACAGTCCGCCTCTTATGAATGCTATTGGAGCCGTGTTAGTAGGGGAGATGCACTCAAGAAGAATCATTAGAGAAGAGAAGAGGGGGCTCATGGGACCCTAAGGAACAGCAACATGTAAGACCACGATGGAAACCACAATGGAAAGCTCACAGCGGCTATTAACAGGTCATTTCCCCAGCAAGGAGAACCCAAACTTCTTATGTCAACATTAGGATACTGTTGAAATCATGAGGCTTATTAATTATTAATTATATAATTATTAATCATTCATTTCACTGTAAGTGTGCTATTTGGGTGATGAGGAACCTCTTTTTTTCTGAAGGGCTTAGGACAGTTGCACTTCCTTTAGAATTTACACACAGTCTCCGCCCCCCTACCTGGTTTTCTTATCTAAGCCTCCCAATAATCCTGTAAATGATGGAAATACTGTCATCTCCCGCTACTTTAATAGGATTTGACCTTTAAAAAGCACAAAAGCAAACTTGACACTCAGGAGAAGGGGAGAAGCCTCTGGAGTCCCTACCTTTTGAGCATTAAAGTCTGCGACAGCATTTGCCGCAGCTCGCTCGGCCCCACGTCTTTTAAACTGTCAAGGAACTTGTGGGTGCTTAGGTAGATGTTGTTTATTTTCCCGCTCTGCGTCTGGCAGGTCAGCTCTCCGTTAAACAACAGCAAAGGTCTGTGAGAGAAGGGCACTTTGGTGCCTCCGGCCAAGATGACCTTGGACCCTAGATTTGAAAACAGACACCTTAATGTTAAAAGAGGATCTTTAGCCCATAAATCAGAAAGGAATGCTTTAACTTCACTGTCACGGAAATTTATTTACCAACAACTGCACAAGAAAAATGATTACGTACCTTGTATCGTGTCCTTGTGGAAGACGTAAGTGTACACCTTATCGTCATCATAGGCAATAAATACGCCTTTATCCATCGGCCAGTTTTCCCAAAGAACACCTTTAATGGTTGGTGAAAAGTCTGGAATCTCATAGGTAGCATCATTAACCTACGAAACAGGATTTACAGATCTGCCCCAAGTCTGTACTGTAACTGTCATCGCTGGCCTGGTTAGGGGCGTGTTTGCTGCCTTGGCGGCCCGCAGCTTTCCCACCTCGTTCACCCCAGCAACACTCCAGCCAGAGCGGGAAGGAAAGTTCCTTTTCCTATTCCTTTACTAGATCTGGCTTGAAAAAAACCCCGGGGTTTGTATGGCAAATCAAGACTTTTATCTAAAACTTGGTACAAAAAATTAAATTAATTAAAAAAAATTTAAAATTTAAAATTTAAATTAAAAAAACGGTGCATTTTCAGGAAAAATGGCAAGTCTGGACACAAAAGCTTCAACTTAATAAAACAAACAAAAAAAGATCAAAGCTGCTGAACACAACAGAAGTTTAAACTATGAACACACTTGTGTTGAGAAAATTTTCAATACCTGGCATAGAAATGGTCCAGCTAGAGAAGAAACTAATTAATTCATACATATCTGGAAAGCAAATAAACTCCACTGGGTCTGTTTTATTTCAAAGCCTTCTCTAGAACACACGCCAATAAATATAAAATGTACTGTTAGTGATATAAGCTATTAAAAAAAATCAATGTACATATTCCACCGACCTCCACACACAGGCTTGTATCCTCTCTGAATGTGCAGCTGAGCCATACCCCCTCCTCCCTCCCTTAACTTGCATCTTGCTTGCAAAATAAGAAGGAAATGTAAGAACACAGACTAGCTAATACTCTAGAGCTGAGCTGTGCAACAGAGTAGCCACTAGCTCATAGTCCGGTGCTCTCTAAAAGCTGAAATGTGTCTAGGCCGACTGAGACGGAAGTTTAGATGACCCACTAGATCTCAGGGAGCTAGTACGAAAAAGGGAGTAAAACATTTCAGTCATATTTTATATCGATTACATACCGAAGTATTAATATTGGGTTGAACACATTAACATCAATTTCACCTATTTCTTTTTATCTTCTTGTAAAAAAAAATGTGGTTAGCAGAAAATTTAAAATTATATGTAGTTCTAATTATGTTTCTAATAGTGCTACTTATCAGGCATTGTGCTAATTACTTATTTATATACAACCTGATTGAATTCTAACCTTATACTGTACAAGATAGGCATTCTTTTTTTTTTAAGGTTTTATTTATTTATTTGAGAGAGAGATAGCAGAGCACAAGAGAGGAAGAGGGCACAAGCAGGGGGAGGGGAAGAGGGAGAGGGAGAAGCAGGCCCCCTGCTGAGCAGTGAGCCCAATGTGGGGCTCGAACCCAGGACCCCGAGATCATGACCGGAGATGAAGTCAAACACTTAACTGACTGAGCCAACCAGGTGCCCCCAGGGTAGGCATCCTTATGCCCATGTTGCGGAGAAAGCAGCTCAGGCACAGGAAATTTGCCCAGAGTCACACAGCTAGTAAGCTGAAAAGCAGGACTTGGTTGCAGTACGCAGACTGCGCCCCAGCCTATGCTTAGACTTATGCTTCCAACCACTGCTTGACACTGATCCTAGGTTTATGCAGATGGTGCACAGTGCCACCAGACTGGGGGTAGAATTTTTTTTAAAGGTAACCTTTTATTTTATTTTATTTATTTGACAGAAAAAGAGAGAGTGACCAAGAGAGAGCATGAGCAGTGGGTAGAGGGAGAAGCAGGCTTCCCACAGAGCAGGGAGCCTGATTCGGGCTTGATCCCAAAACCCTGGGATCATGACCTGAGCCGAAGGCAGATGCTTAACGACTGAGCCACCCAGGAGCCCCAAGGTAACCATTTCTTCAGTGCGTATTACATGGCAGGCACATACTAAACGCCTTGTGCACCTGGTCCCATTTCATTTTTACGTAACAAGCTACAGAGTAGGTAGATCTGCACCCATTTTTGGGGTACCTGGGTGGCTCAGTAGGTTAAGCCTCTGCCTTCAGCTCAGGACATGATCTCAGGGTCCTGGGATCGAGCCCCACACTGGGCTCTCTGCTCAGCGGGGAGCCTGCTTCCCTCTCTCTCTCTGCCTGCCTCTCTGCCTACTTGTGATCTCTGTCTGTCAAATAAATAAATAAAAAATATTTTTTTTAAAGAAAAAAGAAGAACTGCACCCATTTTATCAATGGTGAAACTGGGATTCCGATCAAAGCAAGGACTCTGGAGGAAGTCACCCCGGGCTCAGACCACAGATGCCATTTTCTGACTGTGTGACCTGGGACTGTGTGTCCCAGGTCACACAGTCAGAAAATGGCAAGCCCAAGTGAGCCCAGGCATGGAGCTTGGGCAGCTCGGACAAAGACCCTGTTACAGAAAGGGGATTTGTCCAAGAGGGATTTCCTGACCAAGCAGAGAGAACTCAGGGGTTATCTTGCTATTCATGGCATTTGTCCTCATTTGTTCTGTGACTGGGAGAGGAATGGGTTGAATTAAGAATTGGCCCATTGAGAATTTTGCTTCAATAATCCAAGAGCTCCTGTGGGGAAACTGTTTCATTTATCAAATGTAACAAAGATTTATCTTTTCAAACCTTACTTTCTTCACCTGTAAAATGACCAATATTATGAGTATTTCTTGGGGGAGCCCATTGGTTGGCTCAGTCAGTAGGACATGCGACTGTTGATCTCAGGGTTATGAATTTGAGCCCTAGCTTGGGCCTAAAGTTTACTTAAAAAAGAAAAGGAAAAAATATATATATATACTTATCTCTGAGGCTGCCATAAGGAGTAAAAGACACCTGATATATGTAAGGCGTACTCAGCACAAAAATACTAGTTGTTATTATTCATCTGAAATCGAGGTCTGTTTGTCTTCAGACTCCATGCACTTAACCACCACACCCTAACTATTTACGAACTTTCTGTAATATATCTCGTCATCCTTAATGGGCTTATAGAGAGTGACAGGGTACAAGGCTGTTATATTAGGGTGTTTGTAAGGAAAAAGTCACCCTCCCGATTCTACTGTATAATGTCAGTCGCTTCCTTACCACACACACAGTGCGGAATACTTGGTTGAATAAATATACGTATGAAGGAAACCTGCAAGTAAATGTAGGAATTTTAAAGAGCAGTACTGGTCATCTAAATAATTACATATTTTTTTAATTTATTTTAAAGATTTTATTTATTTGTTTGAGAGAGAGAGAGCATGAGCTGGGGGCAGGGGGTAGGGGCAAAGGGGTAGAGAGAAGCAGGCTCCCCACTGAGCAGGGAGCCTGGCGTGGGGCTCGATCCCAGGACCTGGGATCACCAGCTGAGCCCAAGCAGACGCTTAACGGACTGAGCCACCCAGGCGCCCCTGAATGTGATATATTTTCCTGTAAGTACACCACAGGAGCAGTGTTTCTCTCGGATTCACTGAAGCAGAGTAGAAGAGTGAACTGCAGTAGTAACGTGCTATGACAGGGCGAGTCATCAAATCAAATCCAACGCATGGCACACTGGGCTGGAGGCCAAGGCCACCTCCCGTGCCCTACCCTAGGCGGGGAGGTGGGGGGAAGACTGCAGCAGAAGCCCGCCTTCCCCTTCCCTGCCAAGCTCGCCTTAACTGTAGAAAGACTGGTGTAACTTACAGGAGGAATTCACTCCCTGGGATATTGTGCCCAACCACCTAAAATTCTAACCTGGCAGTGAGATCTTGCTTTAGATAAAAGCAAACCCGGGCCACAGGTGGGGTTAGGGAGCGCCTGTACTCTCAGCACAGTCCTGGCGGATTTGGGAGGATTCTGTTTCACCGGCACTTTTTTTCTTAACATGTAACGGATCGGCAGGTTAGAGTTGGAAACAGGAATGGGAATGGGCAGTGAGTGAGATAATTCTGGAACCTGAGGGGTTTAAGGGTGGTAAAGCAATAAAGAGGGGGGGCTTTAGCTAACACCTGCTAAGTAATTACCATGTGCCCAACCAAGGGTTTGGAGAACAACTCACTGAAACCTCACAGCCATGCCATGAGGAAGGTCACGTAGCCTCTTTAACAGAAATCATCAAGGAAAGGATAACTGTCACAGGTGGAAGAAAAGTGCATTAACTCGTTCAGACTGCTCTAACTCTTCACCCTTTCTGTAGAGGTCAGACCCCAGTTCTCACTTAACTCCGGCCAGATCCCTGCTTTCCCGCCTACCTTCTAGGTACCCTTGGCCGCAGCTTCCGTCTGTGGTGAGCCCAGGTGCAGGCAGCTCGGACAAGGACCCTATTACAGAAAGGGGGTTCGTCCAAGAGGGATTTCCTGATCAAGCAGAGAGAACTCAGGGGTTATCTTGCTATTCATGGCATTTGTCCTCATTTGTTCTGTGACTGGGAGAGGAATGGGTTGAATTAAGAATTGGCCCATTGGGAATTTTGCTTCAATAATCCAAGAGCTCCTGTGGGGAAACTTGTTCCATTTATCAAATGTAACAAAGATTTATCAAAGATAAAAAGAGGAAAAAAAGAAAAGAGTTGAAGGAAGAAAAGGAGAGACAGGAAGGAAGGAAAGGAAGAGAGAAAAGGAAGGAAGGAAGGAAAGAAAGATCATGACCTCTGTCTCGGGTCATGATCTCAGGGTTCTGGGATCAAGCCTGCATCTGGCTCCTGGCTCAGCGGGGAATCTGCCTTCCCTCTGCCCCTCCCCACCCTACCTGTGCTCTCTCTATAATAATTAAATAAAATCTTTAAAAAAAAAATGCCTCCAAGAGCAGCTGTAGGCTATGTGAACTGTGACCAAGAACACACTAAATCATTAACTGGACATCAAAAGTAAGTAAATGAAAAACCCAAGTACAGTAAATACAGTAAACCTATAAATACAGTAAACCTATCTCCTTTTTCTAAGGTATTTTTAAAAAAAAGTAAGGGGTGTATAAAAATAAGAGTAACTGATTCTAAAAAGGGTCTACCTGTTTTTAATCTATCATATACAAAAATATCTTTTCTTTCTGTTCAGGATCAATAAGGCAAGAGGAAAATCAAGTGAGATGGGCAGAAAGGAGTCCCTACCTCTGAAGCTTATTGCATATCTGGAGAGAAAAGTCACGTACATCAAGATATACTGTAATATTGTTCAGTAAATAAAGGTAAAGTGTACAGAATATAACTATTTTTCCATTTAAAGAATCTTTCTGAGACTGACACTATGAAAAACTGCAGAATAATGGAAAAAGTTTTCTTGATGTAAATAGTTATAAAAATGGATCACAAACATGATTTAACAAAGTACTCTAATCCTTCAACTAGTTATGGAACAATGATTTTTATATATAATACATATTAAAATACTTTTCTTTATATATTAAAAAAATGAATGCTTAAAAAATCTTCCAGACTTACTGGACAGTAGACAAATCCATCACTTTTTTCATCAATGAAAATTAATCTGGTTCCATTTGGGTCAGGAAAAATCTTTTTCACACCAACAGGATGTCGATAATCATTAACAAATTGCCAATCTTCGATGTAGAAATACTGAATAACACCAGTCTAAAGAAAAAAAAAATCCAGTAATAGGAATAAAAAGTTTGCAAGAAAATACTTTAAGCACTTAAACACACTTCCAATTTTAAGAGAAAATGTACCATATTTTTCATGCAGGAAGAGTCTAAAACTAGTATTTACTATATGTAAATGTACAGATCCAAGAGAGTAAGTGAGAATGTACATGTGATTCAACAGTTAGTTCTAATATTCTTAGTGCTATTGAAGTATAATTGATTTTCAGAGTTTCCATTTATAAGAAATATCTTCACTGTTTAAGAATAACTTTCAAATCATGTTATTTTTAAATATTCTTGCTGTTAATTAAGACCAATTAGAAGACTGAAATAAACAAAACCACCTCATGCAATCAACTGTATTTCTATATTTAGCAATGAACTATACATATGAAAATTTAGAAATATATTACCATTTATAATCACTCAAAAAAGATGAAATATTTAGGTATAAATTTAAGAAAACTTGCACAGGATTTGGATGCTGAAAACTATACAACCCTGATGAAAGAATCAAAGAAGATCTAAATAAATGGAGGGTATACAGTGTTCATGGATTAGAAGACTCACCATAATAATCATGTTAATTCTCCCCAATGAATACACAGTTTTAATATAAACCCATATCTTGGGTATAACCTAGGAATGAAATTCCTGGGTCATAAGGTAGCTATGTCTATTTATTTATCTATTTTTGTATAGATTTATTTATTTATTTATTATTTGAGAGAAGGGGGAGGGACAGAGGGAGAGGAAGAGAGAGAATCTCAAGCAGACTCCCCACTGAGCACAGAGCCTGAAGTAGGGCTGGAAAACATAACCCTGAGATCATGACCTGAGCCGAAATAGAGTCAGATGCTCAACCAACTGAGTCCCCCAGGTACCCCTATGTTTAATCTCTTACAGAATTACCAGAGTGTTCTGCCGAGCAGCTGCACCATTTTACATTCCCACCAGCAGCATATAAGAGTTCTGATTCCTGGGGCGCCTGGGTGGCTCAGTGGGTTAAGCCGCTGCCTTCGGCTCAGGTCTTGATCTCGAGGTCCTGGGATCGAGCCCCGCATCGGGCTCTCTGCTCTGCAGGGAGCCTGCTTCCCTCTCTCTCTCTCTCTCTCTGCCTGCCTCTCTGCCTACTTGTGATCTCTGTCTGTCAAATAAATAAATAAAATCTTAAAAAAAAAAAAAAGAGTTCTGATTCCTCTCCAACCCCCTCAACACTTGTTATTATCTGACTTTTTTGATTACAGCCTCATAGTGGATGTGATGAAGTCGTAACTTCACATTTACTTCTGGGTACTTATTACAGAGAAGTAAAAATTTGTTCACACAAAAACCTGTCTATGAATGTTTATAGAAGCTTCACGGGCAACAGTCAAAAATGAGAACCTATCCAGATGCCCTTCAATTGGTGAACGCTTAAACAAACTGGTATATCCATACCGTAGAATACTATTCAGCAATAAAAATGAACAAATTATTGTTGCACACAATGACTCAAATACATCTCCAGAGAAGTATGTGAGTGAAAAGAAGCAATCCCCAAAGGTTACACAGTGTATGATTCTACTTATGTAACACTACTGAAATGTCAGATTATAGAAATGGAGATTACAGTTGATCCTTGAACAACACAGAGATTAAGGTTGACCACTGACCACTCTCATCCCGACAGCTGAAAATGCATGTATAACTTTGACTCCCCCAAACTAAATTACTAATAGCCTACTACTGACTGGAAGATTTACTGATAACATAGTTGATTAACACATACTTTGTGTGTTAAATGTATTATATACTGTATTCTTCCAATAAAGTTAGAGAAAATATTATAAGAACCATAAGAAAAAATATATTTACAGTACCATATTTATTGAGAAAAAAATACATAAGTGGACAGGTCCTGCATTTATTGGAAAAAATCCACATACTAGTAGACTCCTACAGTTCAACCCCTGTTGTAACGCTTTTTTAACTATAACTTTGTTAGCAGGGATTAAGATTGGGGTGAGGGCAGTAGGCAAGTGAGTGTGTCTATAAAATAGCAACATGAAGGCATCCTTGTGGTTAAAGAACCATTCTGTATCTTGACTGTCAATGTTAATATCCTCACTATGATATGTAATAATATAATGTTACCATTGAGGGAAACTAGGAAAAGAGCATACTGGATCTCTCTGTTTTGTTTCTTACGTGGGATCACTTTGTATTGTTTCTTACAACTGCCTGTGACTCTATAATGATCTTAAAAAAAAAAAAGTTAAATTAAAATAAAAACACATAACATCTTGGGCTTCTTATTCAGGCTAAGATAGGGTAACAGCCAGGACTTAATTTCCCTACCCCAAACAACCAAAAACAGTAGACAAAAATCATGAAAAAGCAGTTTTCAAGATCCTGGAATGAGGCAACAAAGAACAATGAGTTCTGCCCAAGATTTTGGAAATACATCAGGTGAACCCTGCGAGCCCGCCAGCTTTTGCTTTGAGAGTTTTCAAGACATGGCAAAGGGAGGAGGATGCAGGCAGAGCATGGCTCCTCGAGCTGAGGAGATGCAGCAGAAAGTCTGGGGAGAACAGGTGGCCGTGGTTTGCAGGGCAGAGTACAAGAGAGAGAAGCCTGGAGAGCTGCAGGGGGTCTGCTGTGAGTCCTTAGCAGGTACTGATCCCTGCAGGCAAGTGAGAAAGCCACTAGGCCAGGGAAAGAACCATTCAAAGGGATTAGAGGGAACAGGACTGGGAATAGTAAATACTTCCAATGATCAGACTAGAAGAAATCACAGGGCACTGGGTAGAGAACTCAGAAAGATCAGAAGTGGGAATAATCAGCTAGAGACTGAGCAGTGTTTCACATCTGTCTAAGAAATCATAAAACCAGACTCAAAAGGGTCAAACTGTTTCTAAGTCAATTAACTGCATCCCAGAGCAAAGCTCAAGAGTATTTTTAGCACCTGAGTGACTCAGTCGATTAGGCGTTTGACTCTTGATTTTGGCTCAGGTCATGAACTCATGGGTCCTGAGACTGAGCCCCGCATGGGGCTCTGTGCTCAGCAGGGAGCCTGCTGGAGATTCTCTCCCTCTCCACCTCCCCAAGTTTGGGTGTAAAAAAAGAATATATTTAGGAATACAAAAATATCCTGCATCCCAAAAAGTAAAATTATCGGGTATGCAAAAAAGTAGAAAAGAGGAACCAGAGCTTAAAGGGGTTTAATATGATTGTGTATCTTCTATTATTTGATTTTATCTAATTTGTTGACTTATTAGCTACAACTCTATCATTTTAATGGTTGTTTTAGGTTTTGTAGTATGCATACAACCTGATAACAGGCAACTACAAAAGATCCACAGCTAAAATCATATTTAATGGTCAAGAATAAGACATAGAAAGCCACTTTCTCCATTCCTATTCAACAATGTAATAGAATAAAAGGCATCCATGGGGCACCTGGGTGGCTCAGTGGGTTAAGTGTCCGCCTCTGGTTCAGGTCATGATCTCGGGGTTCTGGGATCCAGCCCTGTGTCAGTCTTCCCACTCAGAGGGAAGTCTACTCCCTCTGGTCCGCCCGTCCCCCTGCTAGTGTTCTGTCTCTCTCTCAAATAAAATCTAATAAGTAAGTAAGTAAATAAATAAATAAATAAATGGCATCCATATTGAAAGGAAGAAATAAAGCTACATTCAGAGATGACATGATCATCTAAATAGAAAATCCAATGAATCTACAAAAAATTACTATTAACTACTCAGTGAATTCAGTTAGGCTGCACTATACAGGATTAATACCCCCAAATCTGTTGCATTTCTAAATGCCACAAATGAATAATCAGATGTTAACATTTAAAAAGTAGTACTATGCGTTAAAAATGTGAAAAATGATAAAATACAAAAATATGAACTACTTAAGGTATAAATCTGACCGAAGGGATGCTGGGACACTGAAAATACAAAAAACACTAAGAGAAATTAAAATCTAAATGAATGGAGATATATACCTCGTTCATTGGTGAGCAGATTTTGCTAAGGTGGCAATTGATCTGTAAATTCAACATGATCCCATTAAAATTCCCAGGAGCCCTTTTGTAAAAATTGATAAGCTTATCATAAATTCAAATGGGAATGCAAAGTACTGAGAACAGCCAAGACAACTTGGAAAAAGAAACTCAAAGTTGGAGGGCTAATGTGACCTGATTTCAAGACTTATTATAAAGCTAGAGTAACTAGAACAGTTTTAGTGAACTAAAACTATACTGTTTTAGTATAACACAGACGCATGGATTAATGGAATGAGGAATTCCAGAAAAAGACCCAAACACTCATGGACAATTTGATTTCTGACAAAAGTACAAAGGAGATTTAGTGGAGGAAGGACAATCTTTTCAACAGATAGTGCTGGGACAACTGGAATATCTTTAAACAAAAAAATGAACTTTGATCCATACCTCACAGCATAAATAAAAATTAACTCAAAATGGATCATAGACCTAAGTACAAAACATAAAACTGCAAAACTTATAGAGAAAAACACCGGAGAAAAACTCTGGGACCTTGGGATAGGCAAAGGTTACTTAGATATGACACCAAAACACAATCTGTAAAAAAATAAATTGGTACGTTGGAATTCATCAAAATAAAAAATTTTTTTCTCTATCAGCAACACTGTTAAGAGAATGAAAAGGCAACTGATGCACTGTGAGAAAATACTTAGAAAGCATATATCTGATAAATTACAGACTTGAATCCAGAATATATAAAGAACCCTCAAAAATCAATAATAAGAAAACAACCCAATTAAGAAATGGTCAAAGAAATTTGAACAGACACTTCACCAAAGATATACTGAGGCCAAACAAGCCCATAAAAAGATGCTGGTGGAGGGGGAAGGAGAGAGGGGGGAAAAGCAATCCACAGGAATCCATTAGGGAAAAGCAAATTAAAATCACAAGATTTCACTACATACTTAAGAGTGGGTAAAATTAAAAAGATTGACCATATCAAATGTCAGTGAGGATGTGGAAGAATTGGAAGGCTCACACTGCTGATGGGAATGTAAAATGGTACAACCAACATAGAGACAGTTTGTCAGTATCTTAAAAACTTAAACATACACATGCCATATGATATAGCCATTCTACTTGTTGGTATTTATCCAAGAGAAAAGAAAGCATATGTCCATGCAAAGGCTTGAACACGAATGTTTACAGCAGCTTTATTTGTAAATACCCCATACTGGAAATAATCCAGGCTGGAAACAACCCTGAACTGGAAACACCCCTAAAGTCCATCCTTAGGTTCATGGTTAAGCCGATTATGATAAAGATATACTATAAAATGCCACGCCAGCAGGAAAAAGGAATCAACTGATACACACAAGAGGAATGAATCTCAAAATAATGATACTGAATAAAAGAAGTCAGAAAGAAAGAAATGTATACCATGTGATTCCATTTACATAAAATTTTAGAAAACAGAAACTCATTTATAGTGACATGGGGGGTTGCAGGACAGGAAGGAGGAATTATAAAGGGGCTTGAGAAAACGTTTGGTGGTGATGACCATGTTCACTATTTTGATTGAGCAGATGGTGCTTCACAGGTACAGACAAGTCAAAACTTATCAAACTGTGGACTTTAAATACTGGTTTGTTGTGAATCAGTCATACCCCGCTAAAACTTTAAAAAACGTATTTTTAGAATCACTCAAGAAAGAGATTGAGATAAATGCTGACTTCCGGACAGACCACCACACCTTGAGTTCTCAATTCAAAATGCCGAGGGGAAGAGTGCAAAGAGTGGATTTTACATCAGGAGATACTGGCCAAGATCTGCATCTGTTACAAACTTACTAACCTCTTAATCTTCAGTGTTCTTCAGTCTCTAAAACTTCCCTGCTTATTTTATAAAACTAATGAGATAAAACAAGCGAGATCAGGGTTTTATAAACTGTTACATCTCGCATAAATGTACTACATTTGCTATTATTTACCATATCTCTTACTACTTTATTGGACATGTGAAACCTACCGTACTGACGTATATTAGTATTAGTATTTAGGTTGGACTTAAAGTCTCTCTTACGGCCATAAGCATGTGGTAAAGACATGTTTACTTTAGAAAGCAGTTTAAAGGGAGAAAATGAAGTGTTTGAAACAGTCAATAATTGGTTTCCTACTGTGGAAAACTGTGACCTTCCTACCTTTACTAAATTCTTCTAGAGATTCAACAAGACAACAGGTATGATATGCTTTGAAAAAATCTTTGAAAGCCTTTTACGAATGTAAGATGTTATTACTATATGTTTTATGTCCATCCGGCTAGTACAATATTTAGAGGTCTAGCGTACTGGTGGTTCAAAGGACCAAAGATCAGGGCACCTGGGTGGCTCAGTTGGTTAAGCGTCTGACTTGATTTCAGCTCAAGTCATGATCTTAGGGTCATGAAATCGAGCCCCGCATCAGGCTCCACACTTAACCAGGCGTGGAGCCTGGTTAAGATACTCTCTCTTCCTCTCTCTCTGTGCCTCTCCCTCCCCAGCTCATACTCTCGCTCTCTAAAAATATAAAACAAACAAGCAAACAACAACCCAAAGAGTAAAGTGGGATTCTCAATATTCAAATAATTTTGCCATTTGTTAGTAGGCATTGGAGATCTAAAGTTCAATGATATGTCTTATGTTCATCACCAAATTAGATCCCTAAAGCAACTAGATAAGGAAAATGCGTCTTGGAATGGGTTAAGTAGCACCTAGCAAGTAAGAAAACTGCCAAGTATGAGAATCTGACCCCAGATTTTCTAGACTCCAAAGTCTGCTCTTTTCACTCTGCCATCAAAATTGTTTATATAATCACAAAAGCACTTGCTACTAGCAAATCCGGGGACCTATGTGCTGTACGTAAGTGTATATAGGAGGTAAGGTATATATGTCACATACGTACACCTATATGTATGTATATATTACACACACACACACATATATAAAAAATTAAAAATTAGAAATTCCCCTATGTTCTATATTAAAGAAGCCAATACATACATCTGTACCATAGATGAGGAAATCAGCAGTTAAGGCATGGCATAAAATACGGCACTTATCGTCCACTGCTGGGAAAAGCCGGGTCTCACGTTCTTCCTGAGCATCCAAGATTTCACTTTCTATCTAAAACAGAAAGACATAAAGAATAACAGTAGCTCATAGATTGAAATAAAGTTGCTCTGCACCATCTAGGGAGACAGAAGAGAGTAGTCTTCTTAAGTTCGATTAAACATTCAGACTCATCGGACTACCCATCTATCGAGAAAGACATCAGACAGGAACCCAGCTCGCCAGCAGGGCAGCATTAAACATCCCTCTTGAGTGGAAATAATCTTTGCAGCCGGCTCTCCAGGGGTCTGGTTTCCCAGAAGCAAAGAGCCAAGAAATAGATGTAGGAGATGCCCCCTTGCTTAGAAGACCCATTATTTCAGGAGCCGGTATCTTTTGAACAATTTTATAAGTATCATTTCAAGGAACCCCACAAGTGACCTGCCCAACTGTGTAAGTCAATTCATGGCAGGGAGCCCAGACATAGAAGGTTCCCATCAGTTTTTAGTTTTCCACTAGATGCACTTTACCACCAGCGCAAGAAAGTTAAGTGAGCATCTCATGCAGATGGGTGAAGAGTTTTGTTAGTCCTTCATCTACACTTGACTTTCTAGCTAGTCTGTATGTGGTTGCTTCCTGAACAAAGTTCTTGGTAATCTGACATTAGGCTGTTCCTCCGCATCACTAATTGGAGTCATCCAGAGTCCCCAGGGCTCCAGGACTTCAAAATTATACTTACTAAATGCAACTGGACTTTGCCTTCAAAAAGTGCGGCAGCATAGTCCGAATGAAGGCAAACACTGGCAACTGTCCCCAGATATTCCACATCTTTCAGTTTTTTAACAGCTGTAGCAATAAAAAAATGCATACACATTAAAATATATCACATTAAGATTGCATTAAGTTTGCAACTAATTTTTAAATGGGTGCCTTTTTTTTTTTTTTTAAAGATTTTATTTATTTATTTGACAGACAGAGATCGCAAGTAGGCAGAGAGGCAGGCAGAGAGAGAGAGGAGGAAGCAGGCTCCCTGCTGAGCAGAGAGCCCGATGCGGGACTTGATCCCAGGACCCTGAGATCATGACCTGAGCCGAAGGCAGCGGCTTAACCCACTGAGCCACCCAGGCGCCCCAAATGGGTGCCTTTTTAAAGGGTACTCTGAATCTAAAATTTTTATTTTAGCCATTCTAAAGAAAACCGTAGTTGTCACATAAGTTTGCCTTCAGGAATTCCCTAGTGATTCACATGAAACAAAGGAACAGAAAACAAAATTATACATGAAACCACCAAAAATTTCACTTGAATGACCCTAAGCTTAAGGGTATACTCTAGCTGAGGCTGTATCTCCAGCTGGCTGAGGGTTATCTGACCTCCAATGAGGAGAAAAAGCCAGGTTCCCTTCAGATGCTAATGGTCACAACGTAAAGAATAAAAGGTAGGGGGGAGGGACCCAACTACCAGCCCAAGGAGTGCCTAAGAAAGTCACTGTGCAAAGTACATCGCATTTAATTTCCTTTAGTTTTCCTTATGAATCCTTGACCCCTACGTGTAGAAGAATCCTCATTTTTCTGGATGAAGGCTTCTTCTTCTTTTTTTCTTTAATTTATTTTTAGAGTGTTCCAAGATTCATTATTTATGCACCACATCCAGTGCTCTACACCAAGGCCCAGAGGGGTAGAAAATTGGTCTACAGTCACCTCCAAGAGGCAGCTGGGGAATTTACACTCAGGGCCTCATTCTAAAGGTCATACTCCGCCCACTATATGAAGCTATGCTCACTACAAAGGTTAAGAATAAAATCTTTCCAAAAATTATGCACAATTTTTAGAGGATTCACAAAACTGTTTAAGCTTCTTAAGAAAGAGCTGAAGCGGGGCGCCTGGATGGCTCAGTGGGTTAAGCTTCTGCCTTCAGCTCAGGTCATGATCTCAGGGTCCTAGGATCAAGTCCCTCGGGCTCTCTGTTCAGGGGGGAGCCTGCTTCCCCCCACCTCTCTGCCTGCCTCTCTTCCTACTTGTGATCTCTCTCTTTCTGTGTCAAATAAATAAATAAAATCTTTAAAAAAAAAAAAAAAGCTGAAGGAAAAGCGTGAAAGGCCTGGTCTTCAAAAGAACCTTTCAGCGCTCCCCAATCAATAATAGAAGTTATACACCAGATAAGACGATGACAACTGGTTTGAGACTTGCCATTCTCTCCAAGGACATAAAACCAAGCTCGATTATTCATTCCCACGGCCAGATGATAAAGCCCAACCGCTACGAAGTTGGGCTCCACATCAACAGAAACTGTGATCGGCAGCTCCTATAATGCAGGAAAGGAACAGTAGCAGATCAACTGTTGCAACTGCTGTGATTTTACTAACGAATAAAGTCAAAATAACACCATTTTCATACCCCTTCCACGGGGTTGGCTACTGTGACTTCAAGCAGGGAGGTGAGGTACGCAATCCTCGTGCTGCAGGCAGCCCCAAGTATGGGAAGCTTGGTCAAGAAAACATGCAGTGAGCCCCTTTGGGTAGACAGTGCCAACAACTGGCCATCATCTGTCCAGGACAAGGTGCCCAACCCTGAAATGATTGACAGAATAAAGGATCAAAAACAAGTAATGTTGTTGCAGGCAAACAAGCATTTTCACGTAAGCTGCAGAAAAGTGTGAGTAGGAAAACATTCTCTTCAGACATAAAAATCTTCAAGTGCTGTCTTTCATAGTTAAGTCTGTACAGAATAAAACTTTACCACGGATAGGCATGTGAACATGACCATCGATTCATTCCGTAGTGGCCCAAAGGGAAAGGATGTAAGAATTTAGGTTTTATAACTGAAATTGAGATTAAACTGACTATAAATCTTTAGATCAAAGTGGACTTACGGGCTTCTATAATTACTAAAATAAGTAAGTTATTTTAGGGAACTCGCATGAAGGGTGATAATTTTATTCCTCCTATAATGAATACAAATCAAATAATAATAAACACATTACTGTAATACTGCAGTGATAAAATGTCACTCTGCTTCAGAAAAATTAATACCTTTATTCTCATCATCCAGGTTGATTATAGCATACATGTCCTTTAATTCTGCCAAGTCATGAATTTTAATGCTGAAAAATGAAAAAAAAAAAGAGTAAGCTACAGAACAGGTCAGGGTTTTCCAGAAAGGGATGTGAAGGATAATCTATTGGGTCAAGACAAGAAAATAATAGAATTTCTATAATTGTATTTTATCTTAAAAAATATCCCTCTGGGGCGTGGTGTTTGAGTCTGGGTCTGGCTTAATTCTCAGATCTATAGTTTCAGGAACAAGGTTTAAGTTGCCCTGAAGAAAAGTTTGAGTAGGAAAACATTCTCTTCAGCAGCACTAATTATTGTAAGAGGAATAAGGTTTCTCTTTGCAATGTGCTCCCCCCATCGCCCTGACTTCTTTCATAGAAAGAGCATTCAATTTGGAATCACAAGGCATAGGTTGAAAGCTCTGCAAAACTGGGGACATATTACTCTATAGGGTTACAGGGAGAGCAGGTGGGTTCAAGCCACTGAAAGCCGTGTGGCACACTGTTAGCCCCTAACGGCTGCAAGATTATCTTTCTTCCTTGGCTCCTTTCCTCTCCTCACTCTGCCCTCCCAGGGGTTTCCCTTTATATATTTCCCCTCCTTGTTTTCACTTCATTTTTTATTTTGGTAGAATTGTAAATCTACATGCAGTTGTAAGAAATAATACAGAGACTGTATATTCCCTCCTCCTTTCCCCCAAATGATGACATCTTGAAAAAATATAGGATAATATTATAATCAAAATATTGACATTGACATAATTCATGAACCTTTTTCAGATGTCCCAAGTTTTACTTATATTCATTGTGTGTGTGTGTGTGTGTGTGTGTGTGTGTGTGTGTGTGTTTAGTTCTAAGCAATTTTATCACATGTAAGATTCTTGAGACACACAACCACAGTCAGGATATAGAATATATCCACAACCACAGTCAGAATACAGAATAGTTCCATCATCACAAGTCACTACAAGTCAGGATATAGAATAAATAGTTCCATCACCACAAGGACCCCTTATGTTGTCCTTTTATAAACACACTTAAACTTCTTCCTCCTCTAGGTTCTGGTCATCCTTCACAGCATTTGATGGCATCACTATTTTTAATACACTAATACTGTGTGTTTCTCCGTTTTATTTGGGTCTTCTTTCAACAGCATTTTGGAATTTTCAGCACACAGACCCCTCCATGTTCTGTTAAGGTGATATCTAAGTATTTCATTTTCTTCAGAGTGATTAAAAAGACATATTTTTAATTTGATTTCCACATGTTTGTTGCTAGTATATAGAAACGTGATCGATCTGTGTGTGTTGATCTTTGATTCTGAAATCTTGCTGCACTCATTAATTAGTTTTAGTTCTAGGTGTTTGTTTGTAGATTCCTTGAGATTTTCTACATGAGCAATCATGTCAACTACAAATAGAAATCGTTTTACTTTTTTTTTTTCCAAACTGGATGCATCTTATTTCTTTCTCTTGTCTTATTGTAGTGGCTAGAACTTTAAATATTAGGTTGCATTTGAGTAGTGAGAGTAGGGGTCCTTATTTTGTTCCCAATCTTAGGGGCAAGCACTCAGACTTTCACTATGAAGTATCATGTTAGCTATAAGTTTTTTGTAGGTGTTCTTTATCAAGTTGAGGCAAATCCCCTTTATCCCTAACTTAATGAGAACTTTTATCATGAATGGGTGTTGGATTTTATGAAATAATTTTGTGTCAAATGATATGATCATATGGTTCTTAAGCTGTTGGTATAGTTACTTTGTTGATTTTTTAATGTAAATAAGCCTTGCATACTTGGAATAAATCCCAGTTGGTCATGAGGTGGAATTCTTTTCATATATTGCTGAATTCAGTTTGCTAAGTTTTGTCAAGGATTTTGTGTCCAGTTTCATGAGAGAGATTGGTCTCTAATTTTTTAAAAAATTTTCTTTGATTCTGGTATTGGGGTAATGCTAGCCTTACAAAATAAGTTGAGATGTGTTCCCTCCACTTTTATTTTCTGAAAAGATTTTATAAAATTGGTGTGAATCCTTTAAAAAATATTTGATAGACTTCTCCAGTGAAACCACCTGAGCCTGGAAATTTTTAAGGGGTGAAAAATTATTCTTTGATTTCTTTAAGAATTATAGGCTGATTCAGATTATCTGTTTCATTTGGGTTGAGTTTTGATAGTCAGTGGTTTTTAAAAGAATTTTTCCAATCTTTTAAATTGTCAACTTCCTGAGTTGTTTGTAGCTTCCACACCTGTAGTGATAATCCTATTTCATTCCTGATATTGTTTTTTTTTTAAAGATTTTATTTATTTATTTGACAGAGAGAAATCACAAGTAGTCGAAGAGGCAGACAGAGAGAGAGAGAGAGGAGGAAGCAGGCTCCCTGCTGAGCAGACAGCCCCATGTGGGACTCTATCCCAGGACCCTAAGATCATGACCTGAGCCAAAGGCAGCGGCTTAACCCACTGAGCCACCCAGGCGCCCCTGTTTGTTTGTTTT
>NC_081557.1:234927738-234928588 GCF_022355385.1 Mustela nigripes | reverse complement strand
CCTTAAAGATTTTATTTATTTATTTGACAGAGAGAAATCACAAGTAGTCGAAGAGGCAGACAGAGAGAGAGAGAGAGGAGGAAGCAGGCTCCCTGCTGAGCAGACAGCCCCATGTGGGACTCTATCCCAGGACCCTAAGATCATGACCTGAGCCAAAGGCAGCGGCTTAACCCACTGAGCCACCCAGGCGCCCCTGTTTGTTTGTTTTTTTTTTTAAAGATTTTATTTATTTATTTGACAGAGAGAAATCACAAGTAGTTGGAGAGGCAGGCAGAGAGAGAGAGAGGAGGAAGCAGGCTCCCTGATGAGCAGAGAGCCCGATGCAGGACTCGATCCCAGGACCCTGAGATCATGACCTGAGCCGAAGGCAGCGGCTTAACCCACTGAGCCACCCAGGCGCCCCTGATATTGTTTTTTTAATTAATTTAAACCTCTTGCTAGAGGTTTATCAATTTTAGCTGTTAGAGATTTTTTCCCCTATTCTATGTTCATTGTCATCAGCTTCTGCTCTTTATGATTTTATTACTTCTGCTTTACCCTTATTTTGCTTTTTTTTTTCTAGTTTCTTGAGGTAGGAACTTAGATTACATTACTTGAGCTTTTTTTCTTTTGTATATAAGCATTTAATACTACAAGTTTTCTTCTCAGCATTGCTTTAGCTGTATAGCATATTTTGATATGTTACATTTTCACTTTTATTCAGTTGTATGGGTGGGGTTTTTTTTTTTAGTCTTTTAAACGACTTTAAGAGTTAACCTTTTTTTTTTTTTAAAGATTTTATTTATTTATTTGACAAAGAGAGATCACAAGTAGGCAGAGAGGCAGGCAGAGAGAGAGAGGAGGAAGCAGG